>NW_012028505.1:478858-509729 GCF_000956235.1 Wasmannia auropunctata | reverse complement strand
GGCGTATCAAGTGCTCGGTGTAAACTAAGCCTTTGAGTTATAACATGTGGATGGGGGGACCCCTATTTAATCTCGGTAAAGACAATTAAAAAAAAAGATCATTATTTGAAATGCTTTCTCTTATCTTGCTCTCCCAACATTTTTCCAAGTCGACGCCGCTGCATTTTTATATCTTCCGATCGTTATTCAACGTCGTATTAGCTGTGCCAATTAAGAAGCAATTACCCATTGACCGTATGTGTCGACATATACATTGCTTGGACAGAAAGCGACATTTTATTACGTAATAACTAAATATCTATAGAGTACGTATGTGTGTACACACGCGATTAATGTCTTATCACATGAAGTTACGCATATATTCGAATATGTATGCATTTCCTGTATATAACAACATACGATAAACATCTAAATTTAAGTTAAATCTTTAAAAGAATCACGTGAACTTTTATATTTAATGTAATATATTTAACGTAATATATGGTTAATGTATTATGTGTAGTTTATATATAAACACGTATATAAAGTATATTAAATTATAAAATTAATATATTAAATAATATACATATATTAAGCATAATCTTTAATATAATTGTGTACAGATTATACATACCTATATTATCTTTATATATTATTTTTATATATTTAAAAGTATTATACGTGTTTATGTTATATAATTATTATAATTATATTATGTATAATGCAACAGAGTTATAATTGGAAGTAGGATAAACATGTTTGTGTTATATAAATTTATGTAATTGAATATACAGGAAATATAATTTCCTCTCGATTAATGAGTCAACTTAAATAAGACGCTATATTTTCTGTCGCAAAGTTCAAACTGAGCATTTTATTGATCAAAATGTTGGTATGCTAAATTTTTCCTTTATGTAAATTTTATGTACAATCGCAGACATGTATTGTGCACATATATTTGTGTATACATTTTATATAGATGCAATGCACGCATCGTCCAAATTAAGATTTAATAAAGGAATTACTAGTTTAATAAAGGAATTACTAGTAAATACATGTATCAAGTGTTTGATATAAACTAACTATAAGTCTTTATTATTATATTAAATTCTTAGATCTGTTTTTAACTGAATTTTTGCATTTTTTCAATTTTTTCTTTTCTAATATTTGTACGCCTTTTTTATTTTAAATTCGAAAAATGCAACATATAATGAATTTATAAAGAACAGGCCTCTTGTATTAAATAAAAAATACGAAAGTATACATTCGTACTTGATTTAATCGCTTCACAACATGAACGTAAAATAATTTTGCACTTGTGATCTAATCATTCAGTTACCAGTTGCGAAAAAATCAGCTCTTATAAAAAGAATAACTTGTTCCCAAGTTATTACAATAGCGTGTCTCAAGGATTATAGATTCGAAGATTCTGTCCGGTTTCTGCAATCAATTTGCCGTCATATTCTATAAATAATTCTATTATACTCATTTTTACTGATATTCTATCGACAATATTTGATGAAACAAATATTTGAAAAAATATTTTCGACAAATTTAATTAATTATTCGACTATTCGAATATTAGCATTCAGTATTGTTTTAACATTGAATGGTGGTAACATAAGTTTTCCATTTTAAAGACGCAGAAAAAAAACGTAATATTTTTATTTCAAGCGCGAAATCCAGATAGCCATCTAAATGTGCAATAAAACGAATGCCACATGTGTGTAAATAGGAGTTGCGCAGCGAATACGAATATAACGTCCGAAATTGATCGAAGCTATAAATGATCGGAGGACCGCGGAAGGAATAAATGTAACAAATCGCGCTACTTTCGTCGTAGGCGCACGTCGCTCGGAGTGAAAAGACGACAAGAGTGTCGGGTTTCTGGCGGAACCAGTCGCGAACGTTCCGCCCATATTTGGGACACATTTTTTTACGCGACAAGGCACAGCGCGACCGCGCAACGGTCGCGACGTCCCACGCACTCCTCCTTGAAGGATGCAGCCACATGATTCATCCAGAATGACTGTTTTTTTTTAAAGACGGCTCTAACGGTTCAGCATCCGAATACAATGCGCCGTTCGCCGATTCATCGATACGCACCCGAGAGAATCAGGCGATCCTTTTCAGCGTCGTAAAAAAAAGATTAAAGTTCGCATAACGGCGCAGATTTAAAAAGAAATGTAAAAAGGTTGGAAATTAAAAAATAATAATAATTGCATAAAGAACAATCAAAATATTTTTTGGAGATTAGATAATATTTTGAGGAAACGTTTCCTTCGATTTTTCTTTAAATGTTATTTAAATTAGTGACAAATTATGTTAAAAAATGTGTATTGCGAAGCAGTTTATTTTCATTGAAATATTTCAGAAAAGACATTGAAAAATTAATTATAATAGTGACAATACGTTCATAAAAAGCAAACTAAGAACGAGTATTAAGATATATATTATAAACAAAATTAATGACTAAATAAGAAGGTGTGAAAGATTGATCTCAAAATTAATGATAATTATTGATTATTAATATATTCTAATAAAATTTCAATCGATATTTAAATTTAGTTAGAGTAACTGTCCCTATTAGTGTGCTTTTATATTTAAATAAGTTATAAAAATAAACTGATACAAATAAATAAAGTATTTTTTTTATTAAGTTAATACTTTAACTTAATAAAAAAAATAGTTTATCTGTTTATTTGTACCAATTTATTTAAGTTAATACTTTAACTTAATAAAAAAATACTTTGTCTATTTATCTGTACCAGTTTATTTAAGTTAATACTTTAACTTAATAAAAAAACTGCTTTGTTTATTTGTACCAGTTTATTTTTTACTTATTTAAATATAAAAGCACACTAATAGGGACAGTTACCCTAATAATGCCTTCAAAAAATTAACGATAATAATATCTATTTTAGCACTATACTTTCCACAATTACAGTAAACCAAAGAGAGAATTTTTCACAAATAGAAACAAAGCATAGGCAATTAAAAAAAAATGAGACAAATGGATCGGGCGACGTGTGTGACGTGTGAGCAGTCGCCGAGTTTAATCGCGGGAACGTTCTCGTGAGTGCACACGGCAACGATACAGTATACAGCGTCGGCAACGTTCAGCGGTTCAAACGAGCCAATGGGAGCAACGCGGCCGACGGCGCCACCGGCAAGCCAATAGGGTAGCCGCGCCAGCGACGGTTCGGTTCAGTCTCGCCGACGTTCGGCCGCCATCGGCGACTCGAATCACTCGAATGCCGCACAAAGACGCCGCGCGATAAAAGCGGCGTACGGAGCGACCGGTTCGGTATACACACACGGCAACTCGGTTCGGCCTGACCGGTCGTGTCGGCGTTGTTATATTCGGTTGTATCTGCGTGCGGACGAGCGAGTTTACACCCGTGCGATTCGTGAACCGGCTGACCCGTCGTCGTACGAGTGTCGAGAGAGAGAGAGAGAGAGCAGCGTTTCTTCGTGAGAGAAGGATAAACAGAGAGACACGCAGGTAAACGTTTTCCCTTCGTCCTTTTTCCGCGACGCAAACAAAGAGAGACGCCGCCGACCTTCGCGCCACGATTTATCGAAGGGACGCGACGCGACGCGTCGCAACGCGTCGCATCTGCTCCTCTCCGAGATTTTGATCGAACGATCATGATTGTATCGTCACTCGGCGATCTCGTGCTGCATTTTACTGACCGTTCGAGACGGCGAGGTTTTGTGATGTGTGCCGTTTATTGCTCCTCGAATTAGGTAAACAGCACGACGCGGCGGTTATCAATAGTTTTCGAGCGATGATGACAGGAAATCATGGCGGAACGTTTGTAAATAAAAGTGTTAGGCCTTTGTTTACCTCTATTGAGGTATTAATTCGATTAGATTGGGCTGATGTAAAGATTGTTTTACAGTTAAACCTTTAATTTGTGAAATTTATGAACTAAAATTATATATTTTACAAGTTAATTGTGGTTCTATTCGATATTTATTCGATAAATTCGCGATGGACAAGGATTTATGTATAAGATTTAGTGCTTAAAATATCGTGTACTTGATGTTTTTGTTTATCAATTTATTATTCTTACAATTTAGTAGTAACGATAAATCGACGCTAATTAATTGAATTAAAATACTTAATATTTACATATTCACTATTGCGATTAATTGTAGAACTGATTAATCCATTCAATTTAAGAAATTGAGTTTTTTGTAAAGATAAAATATTTGTCAATATTCGATTTAATTTTAAAAAGATATTTATTAATGAAGAAGCAGATTCAAGTAAATAATGATAGCCACTAGATGTCGCTATATAACTCTTGATCGTCTCTTATATTCTGAGAATCTAGAGATAGTGCCTTGGTCATCTAACAATAAGTCATCTTGTACATACATACATCATCTTATAATCCGAAACTAGTCTACATCTCCATATATAAAAAGGATGCGTCATTTTCAATTAAATGAAATTATAGAATCTTTTGCGATAATAAAAAAACTAAATTGCATGAGGCAATATTAATGTTTAATTTGGTTTCTAATTTATTTTATTTTATTATAAAAAAAATTAAATTTTTGTCACCGCAAAAATCTCTTAGAATTTCGACTTTAAATGATTTTAAATGATATCCGAAAAGTTTGTTCAACGATAGAAATTTTTCATGTACTTTTATACAATTTCGAGAATTCATAGACGTTTACATGTTTGTCTTTGATGATCACATAATCAGAGTAATAATAAATAATAAATTCTTGCCTATTGTGAAATAATAAATTGTTTCATGAAGTAATTCAATAATCGATACTCCAGTCTAGATACACATCAATGTAAGGATATATTTAATCGGTGAGGATACATTTGATCTCTGAGAATATATTTGATCGGTGAAGATATATTTGATAAAAAAGAAAGCGTAATTAGATTTTTCTTTTACGTGTAATACTATTGCTTTACGTGTAATTACAGTTGTAATAACATAAAAATAATAATCTTTATATAATGTATAAATTTCTTTAGGACTTTATATTACTAAATAAAAAATAAATCAAAATTTACACATATTCAGAGTGAAACAAACTTTATCTTCTTTGTTAAAAAAAACTTTTTAATTAATACGAACAGTTTAGTGTAAAGCAAATCGATATCATCACTGCGAGTCTTCATTTGTACAATAGGTCTATCTTTTTTAACTGCACTTTCTAGTATTATTTATAATTTTTTTTATCTCTGCTAAATTCTCAGTGGACGCTATTTTCAACTGTGAAAATGTAATTTAATTGAAAAGGATTATACGACGACGCCAGAAGTTTGTAGTTAAAAGAACAGATATTATGACAAGACTATGCTTGTATTATATTTGTATTTTCCCTCGAATATCCTATGTTTATTTTGTATTCATTTGAGCATATACTTATGGAACGTTTTTGTTGCAGAGACAAACACCATGGCCACCGCAGCTGAGTCGCCCGTTCCCGTCGAAGGTGAGTTACAGTCTTAAAGATATGTAAAACTATTAAGCGATCGATAGATGTGCGAGAGTGCATATACTTTCGTCCTGCATATTCAATGAATACTAATCAGTAACAAGATGTTCACAAATGTACTCAAATTTGGATTGTGCATTGTTGGAAAATAAAACTATAATCTTGGGAACCAGTTTATTCGCTGGAATTTATCATTACAGCTATTAATTCTAATTAAATATATATATATATATATATATGTATATATTCAATTAAAATTATTTATCTTAATGATAAATACATTCCAGCCAATATATGTATATATGTGGGATGCAACACCAACATTTTATATATTATTTATTATACGTATATTGTAATATATAATAAGATAAAAGTTAGTATTCGTTAGTACATGAAATATCATCGATTCCTAATCATATGATGTGTCCCGCGTTTTTTTTTTCGTGGAATGGTTTGATACGTTTGATTCGCATACGAGTTCTCGCGTGTCCCTTCGACGATATCGGGACAATTCGGCAATTAGAGTGGAGAACTGGGGGCGACCGGACGGTTCGGCGCCGCGCCGGAGAAACACACACCCTAAACCCCGCGGAGACCGGCGAGACCGGCAGGCGGCGGTACGGGGACGAGAGGTCATAGTCCCCCTCAGACCCCGACGTCCTCGTGGCTGGCGAACGAGAATGAGCGCTCCGCGGAGGAAGAAGTTGCTGCGAGCCTGCCTGCACCGAACGGCTGTGCCCCGGACGGCGGCTGACAACTGCGGTGCGGTGGTGCACGTCGGCGATTCCGTGGCTCTCAACTTGCGAGTCGTGAGTCGCGATCGCGAACGATAGCGCGACCTGAAGAGGGATTGGGAGGACTCGATTTCTCGACTCTCGCATCTGTCCCTTTTGCGCAAAAGAACGAGCCAAAACCAAGTTTATTCCACAACTTGAACATGAATCGAACGACATAAAATTAATATTAAAGTGATTACGTTTCTAAAAATGTTTTAATTTTGGAATGATAATGATAGTCTTTATTATCTAATATATAAAATCAATAAGTTTCATAGTTACAATAGATGAGAGGAGAAGTGAGAGAAATATGTATTTGACAATTTTTATTATTACAAGTGCTCTTAAATTGGACACTTCTTACGGTTAATCTAAAGGGATTGTAGTGAATGGGATCCGCGATGAATGAGAATCTCGTCCTTGACGCGAGTCTTCATTGGCAAGAAACCAATGGGGAGATAACGCGACGATAAACTCGATTTTTTTCTCCAACCTTTCCGTTCGCTTTTTCTCATTATCGCCGTCGTTTGAAGCTAATTAAACCATAACGATCGAATCTGGCTCATTACACGGAGCTTATTGGATTGAGATTTCTCGAGTGTTCGCAGCAAATTCCTTTTTTTGCACTTAAAACTTCAGTGTCACCAAATTTTTTTGTCATCAAACAAAAATCACGAAAGTTATCATAAGGCGGATATAACTCTATCTCTTTTTGGGATTATAAAATGCGACGAAAAGATGTTGGAAGAATTCTAAAGAAGGGAGCAAAGTTTTGAAGAAGGGAGAATCTTGAAATCTCTCTTTTTCTTTCTGTTCTTGATGCTTTGACTTCTAAATCTTAAAATTCTCCAAATGTAAATCATATACACAATATTAAAACTAAGCCAAAATATTAAACATGAATTAATAATTATGTTCAATTATGTATATTAATATAATTTTATAACATAATTATTACATATAATTAACACAATTATTACGTTTAATATAATTAACACAATTATTATGTTAATTGTATCAAACTAATGTGAATTAATTATTTATACATATAAAATTTTATTTTAAGATATATTTTTCGTTTTATTGAATTGGAACAGCATTGAAAAATTAATTAGTTAATACATCAATAGGCAGAAATTTGTTAGTAAATGAACACATTATTTTTAGGCAATAATAATTATTTTTTTATTGAATTGTCTAAAAAATTAGTTAAACTTTTTCGATAACCGGGTTTATCAAAGATAAAACTTGCATTGAATTATAATTTTATTATGATTTAGAGTTTAAATAATCTCTAGCTATTAAACTCGAATTATCTCGAGTAGCAAGCTTCTAATATGAAATCATTGGAAAATTGGTAGTGTATGTCATTATCTGTCTCGATTTAACGAAAGCGATATCGAGCCATTTGCAACGATAAGGGTTGCATTAAGTCGCTTCGATTAAATCATCGCCTTTTGCGCAAATTAGCGGATAAGACCGATGTAAAAAATGCTCTCCTTCCGTTTGCCTCTGTAATAAATCCGACTGTTGCTACGCGATCGTTATTCATTATGAAAATTTCATTTCTCATTGATTTCTACGGGTAAAACTCGCTGATGTCTCACCGGCTGCGTCACAAGGTGGGCTCCAACAAAACAGCGTCTCTTCGATCGTCCCGTCCAGTGGAAAACTTTACACAAAACCCGATCATTACATGCCCCATATTTTCCGATCGGTGACGCCCTTGTCGAATCTCATAGTGGTTTATGACAGCTTGAATTTCATTCTCGTAATTTAAATCCAATTTAAATTTTAAAGAGAAGAAACATAACAAGTAAACACAATAAGTGAAATCAATCGATACATGAATATACAATTAAATTAACAACAGAAATAAGCCTATTCAATCTTGGTGCCTAATTAATATTTTAGCGTAAATTTATATGCATTTTCCAGTTTAAGTTGCGCACCAATTATTTGTTAGTCTTGAATTATAGTCCTAAACTGAAGCTGGAGTCTTATAATAAATAATATTATATATATAAAGAGCGTATAAATAATTTATATTAGTTTATAAGTAACATAATAACAATGTTAATTATATGTAATAATTACATATTATAAGATATATTAATATACATAACAATAACATAATTATTAGTTTATACGTTAGCTTAATCATTTGGCTTAGTTTTAATATTATGTATAATTGACACAGAGAGACTAAGATTTTGGAGTCAAATATGTATTACAAATTAAATTAATAAATAATTTGATAATCTTGATTCCAAAAGGAGCATTTTAAAATACTAATGAATTTATTGCAAAAAGACATCTCATCCATGCAGGGTTCGAATCTGGAACTCTCTGACGGGCGCCTTTATCAATTCGATTGAAATACGTGATATTTATCGTGAAAAATTTAGATAAGAGAAATATATCTGGATATATCTTTGAAATTGAATCAAGGACTCCAGAGTTTCAGAATCACAGAAAATTTGCAGATTCAATAGATCCAAACACTCGAGACTCTCACCTGACGCGAGATTGTTAATTGAGTTAATTGAAGATGTGGAGAGATCGGAGGAAAACCCGAGGGGCGCGAAATCAATTCGAATCTGTCGAAGTACTTTGCGAAGTTTCCGTAACAATCACACGGACTTTTCCTTCGGGCGAATTTTTTCGTCGATCGTTTCGGAAATTGAAGCGCCGGTCCTTCGTTAGAACGGCGATGGCAAATCGGAGGATTCAGGAGAGCGGTATAACATCTCCGATGGGTCGGAAGGGAGCGAGGGGAGGAGAAACGGGAGATAGACAGATGGTATTTTATGCCTGCACATAGGCTTCCGCACACGTGCCTAGCGACCGGCTCCGAGCTGTACCGAGTGTCCGGAAAAGAAAAACGGAAGGATCTTTAAATAATCAAATATTTTTCAAAAGCATAGAACTTACGGAGATCTTGACATTCTGAAATCTTGAGGAATAATCTGGAATTCTCAATTTCTAAGCTCGTCGAGTTTCTAGGAAATACAGGAGTCATGAAATTTCGGAAGATCTCAGCTTCCCAAGTACCTCAGAATTCTGAGAAAGATACAATCATTTCAAATACAATTGCGTAAAAGATATCCGCGTGACGAAGCGGCCTCGAAATTAAAGAATCTCAACAGCCAAGGCTCGCACAAAATATCCAACCCCAAATTACCCCCAATTAAAGTTCCCCCTTTTAATTCGACGACTTTGACCATCCCTCTGTTTGACGGCTTTTTTTCTCCTCCTGCGGCATCCATTAAACCCTCTCTACTCACGTCTAACGTGGCCTTCTCGCGGGACACCCCGTATAGCCAATAACACCCCTCCGACGGCTGTTCTAGTAGTGGCGATCGCAGGTTGGAGCTCGCTAGCTGGAAGGGTGGCTTGTCGTCGGGTAGGCTGTTGGTTGCATGGCACAGGGGGAAAAAGCGTGGAATATATAGTGGTAGAGAAGGAGGAAGAAGAGGAGGAGGAGGAGGAGGAGGTGGTGGAGGAGGTGGAGGTGGAGGAGAGCGGTCGAATATTGAGCGACGCCGGGCGTCGCGGCGCAGCGTGCGGGCCAGTCGCCCTTCAGCCACCGCCCCAGTTACGACCTGAGCGACATTTCCGGCGTGCCTAACTCTTCTCTTTTCTGTCCCGGTCTCCTCTTCTTCGTCCTTCCAGCCACCCGCGGTCCCAGTCTCGCGCGCCTGATCCCGTCGTCGTGATCGCCCGTCGTGTCCCGAGATCCGCGAGACACTCCGCGAAACCAACCCCCCTTTCGCAACGAAACAATACGACAATATGCTGATCGGTCTCGTGCGTGACTCGGTGCTCCAGTGCTTCTGTCACAGCTGCAAGGCCCCGCTGGGCGTCGTAGGTGAGTGAGTCCCTGTCGCGCGAGGCCCACTGTACTCCTCATCTATCCTCTCGCTGAGACTTTCCTTCCGGTTCTCCGGTTCTCGTAAAGATTGGCTGCCAAAAAAAAACGCGCTGTTAACGGTCGATCCAAATGTATGTGAAAATCACCGTCCTGTTCGAATTTTCATAATCTTGAGTAATCATTTCTGAATGATCTTGATAATAGAATCAGTTTTTTAAGAATGAGAGAAATATAGACTTTATATTTTCAAATTTCAAAGCTTTTTTCAGCACCTTAAAGGAGCGAAATGTATATCTCTCGCGACAGAGATTTCGGCACTGATTGGTCACAAAACTTTATCAAGGTGGAACTTCAGCAATTCTTCCTAAAAATCCGCGATCTTCGCAAAAGATTTTAAGAAATTGCTTTAAAGTTTCGCGAATATGTGACTTCTTATTTCTGAATGCCTCTTCGAAAGCGGTTTTATGGCGGTCTTGTCGACAGAACCAATCTTTACACAATTTATTTTTTCCTACGTAAGATTGGTGGCTTCCCGTAAAATGATTCGTCAGTTTTTGAACGGAATTGCCCACTTATCCTGTGGGCGGAGTATCGTAATAGCTCTTTACAAAGCAGTCGTGAAGTAATTTAACATTTATCGGGCTAAACCTTGCTCAGGTTACTCTTTAAGTTATTTATAGGCTAAGGTGCTGAATCATAGTTCGTTGCTTTTCAGAGACAGCACCTTCATTAAAAGCTTCTTATAAGTAAATTTCGAGGCTAAAGGTCATTTTAAATTATTTATGGTTTTAGAGCGCTATTAAAATTTGTTTTCTTACAATTAGATTTAAACATGACATTGACGTTGCTTTTTCGACGGATTTTTGTAGGAATTTTTTTTATACATTGCCTGTCCTTGCATTCCTTAGGACAGGAGCTTTAAAGTATCGAGTATTTTTTCTTTTACAAAAATAAAATTTAGAGACCGGAAACTGGAAGGAGAAAGAGAGAAAAGTAAATGTGGTCTTTGACTACTCTGAATATATTCACGGAAAAATTTCCTAACAAATCGTCCTATTTCATCTTGCCTTATCCTTTGAGAAAGAAACTCGTGGAATGGGAGTCAAGTGCTTGGAAATAAATGCGACCGTTTTCTATCGACACAGAAAATATCTCGAAAAGTGTACCCTGATCTCGGATGTATTAAATTGCGGATCAAAATTGATACAATTTTTATTAATACTTTGTTTAAATAATATAATTTAATTGTATGCTGTATTCGTCTATTTTTAGTCACAATAATTTTTTGTCATTTTTCTCTTTAGTGTTTTATGTATTATTGATTTTTTATTATTCACTCGAAGTTTCCTCATTTATTTAACATGTTAATCAATTATTCTAAATGAAATTATTCTACGTAGTTTATTCAATTTCGCTTGCGTGTCTAATTATTGATCGATGCGTAATTTGCGTATCAAGACTCGAGAGAAATTTAAGAATTTTGTAAATTTTTTTCATAGAAGAAATTACGGCTTTTTTCGTGCCCTTCGCACGCGAGGAGGCACTGTCCTTACCGCAGTGCACGGTCGACATCACGGTGGTATCGTGACATTATCCTGGGGCACCTGCAGTTCGATCAATTTCTCAGACCGTCCGCGAATCGATACTCACGGTCCACCATTTTTCTCTACGGGGTGTCGCGAAACTTCGCCGGTTCTTGGTAAAGATCGTCCTCCGTTAAGTTCGTTCAACTTTTAAGATAACAAAATTATCTCTCTAAAAAATATCGATTCCACAGCCATGAAAAAAAAACTTGAGATATAAATACACGATATTCAAAATAAATTATTAAGTAAATTATTTGTGCGGTGACAAGTACTTTTTTTTAAAAAGCATTTTTCGAATTTTTTAACTTGCAATTTTGAATTTAATTATTAAACTTGCTTGATTCAATTGACAAATTAATATTAGATATGACATTTTTATTTAAGAGACCAAAAGAAAAAATTTAATACTTGTACGTCAATTAATGTTGCATTTTTTAAAACATTTCTTAATAATATATTTAAAACAATACCTACCATCCAGATTACTTATTTTGTTAATAACATACATATATCAATTGTTAATAATACAAACACTAACAGCAAGATGTAAAGTAACGATACGTCTTCCTTTTCATAATTTTTTTTATTTTTGAAAGATAACTGTAAGCTGAATTATCTTTGACGCGACGTGTACAATGTTAAAGCGGCAACTCTGTTTGTTAACCGGTCTTTTGTTAACCGCTCTAATAATATCCCGGATTTTTTGCCACGCCGGTAACGCACGTGTTTGGCTCGCCGAAACGATCAGGGTGCGGTCCAACATGGCTACGCGAAACGGTCGCATCGATTTCTTGATAATTAACCCATTGGGACACCAATCGATCCCTCAGCCGGACAACGGCACGCAACGATGCTAATTTCGTCCCCTTTACAGCTTCTTTATTTCTGAAATACCTGAGTGCATTGATTGAAATACGAGCGAGGTTCTTAACTCCATACGCGAAACACGATCCGCAGATTGTTTCCCTTCCGTTTTTATGATTATTGCGCAGTAAAAACCTCCATAAATTTCACGCGATCAATATTTACAAGGCAAGTAAAGAGATAAAAGTAGCAGGTAAAAATCGATGCTCGTTATTACCGCATTTATGGTATTTTTGAAGCGCTACAAATGTTGCGACTCGAATGTCTTTATAATTGCAGCCGTTTTGCTCAGATATAAATACGTTATAATAATTGCATAATCGTTAAACGAGCGAGATGGTGTCCCTCAGTGGGTCAAAGCGCAAATCCCGCCTCCTCTATTCTTCCCTTCTCCCTCGTTAATCCCTCTCGAAAACGCTACAAGTGCTTTGACCGTGTCTGAATTTCCGAAGCGGGACCGAGGAGGAATAATGCGCCGTTTAAAAAGCCGAGCGGCAAGGGCAAGCCGCGGACCAAGCAGCCGAAAAAGGTGAAGTTCATCAGTGAGTATCTGGATAATTAAGCGAGCTTTAGTTGACGTCAGAGAAACGTATTGGGACGCACCTACAGCCGTTCGATCGAATCGTATCGATTTCCTTAGAATCGTGGGGCTTTAGAATCGCTAAACATTCCAGAGAAATGCGAACAGCAATTTCCAAGATACCCGACAAAAATTTGAACCGCAATTCCGAGATACCCGACAAAAATTTAAACTTCAATTCCAAGAGAGATAGATTATTTGATGAAAATGTGAACAGCAATTCCAAGATAGATTTTTGACAAAAATTTTATTATCATTTTTATTATCGATGATATCTAATAATAATAATATATAGAAGTATATAAATTTATAAGTTTTTATTATATGAGAAATCCATTTTAAATTCACGGAAAGATTTGCTCCTAAAAAAGATTTCTCTGGGATATTTTATTTGCCCGAAAAACTTGTTTATATTTTCGTTTTTATCATGTAGTTGCATTGGGGTGGTGATTTTATTGACAATACAAAAAATTGACGCGTCAAGGAAACGCGTCTCGTCTAACTTTTTTTTTGTTTACCGAGTCCTGTTCCTCGCACCTTGAACGATTTCCTCTGCGTAATCGCCGCGTTATGCACCTGCGTCGTGTAGTTTTATTCGCGTAATATGAGAATTCCTTTGTCTGATTGTGTGAGAGTTAAAAGGGAGCACCTTCGCCGCGCTAAAGATCGGTGCAATGCCCTCGGCATGAGAAACGGTCGCGCCAATGTGTCGCCGTTGAATTATAAATCGAATGCGGGGAGCATTTGCAAACTTGTGTGCTTGTGTGCCGTACTACGTGGAGATGTACGGCGATATCGACAACTTTTCATAGTAGTTGACATAAGCAGTTCTCTGTTTGATACGGCCGGTGCCGTTCCACTGCAATAAGTGGAAGAGGGAGGAAAATATAGACATCGGGAACGCGAAGCCGAAACTTCATTCGGTTGTGAAATAATTATGTAAAATATACTGAAATAATCCTAATAGACGACGTGTTGGACTAAACGTTCGTTTGAACGTTAATAATAATATATAATTTGCCCGTATACTCGAGACACACGTAGCGAAAAGATGGGGCGGAGGAAAGAGGAAACGGCAATATAACGGATTACGATTCACTTTTCGTAATGAAATAATTACGGGAATTCCCGAAAATTGCTACGGCAGGAAAATTGTACGACACGGTATGATATACGGTAATTACGGTGTACGGCTGGCAGCGGCGCGAGATGAGAGAGAGAGAGAGAGAGAGAGAGAGAGAGAGAGAGGCGGTCGTGGAGGAGGCGGTGGAGGTGCGTGCGACGACGCTAGACGTCGCGGCGCCTACGGCCGATCGTTCTCTCTGATCGATCCCTCCTTGCCGCGCCGCTCTCGTACCTCTGAGTCATGCTTCCGCAACCAGCCGGCGCCGGAAATCGTGGAATCGCGACGGGTGGAATCACGCCGGCGACGGGACTGTTGCGCCGAGAGACGTGGCGTCGATACTCGATAGATTATACGAGGTGTCGATACCCATCATTCGAAGATTGAGTTCGCAGCATCGATATCTATGGAACGGTCCAGACCGTCAAAACGAGAAAATATCGATCTTAGGCTCGGGTTTTTACTTTTCTGATTAACTTGTGGTTTACGTACTTGATCTAAATTTTATCTGACTATATGATGTAAAAATTATATTTTGCTATCTATGGCTAATCATTTAACTGATGGCTTTGTAATTGTAATTTTAAAATTATCACTACAAAACCATTTAATCAATTTAATTGATTAATCATTGATAGTAAAACACAATTTTACGTTATTATCAGGTTGAACTTAAACCACAAGTTAACCAGAAAATGAAAAACCGGGCTTTAGAGTATCTCAGTATGTACAGTCAGTTATTCCAAGATGCTCTTTGGTCTCTCAATCTTGATATCGATAATTTAAAAATACTTGTACCATACAGCAGAGGAATTTTTTTTTCTTAAAGCTAAAATAAAAATTGTATTTTTATCGTGTATAATAATTACAGTTTTCTATTAATAATTCTATATTTATAAATATAATATTTATTATATAATGATGGCAACTATTATATAATGGAAAGATAATGGCATTAAATATTTTCAGTGCACCATGTGCATCTAACGGTTTCAATCAATAATTATGTCATTATTATTAATGGTAATAATATTATTAATAATTACATAGTAATTAATCATATTAGTCATTGGCTGTATGCCGCACTGAAAATGTATGATCAGCCATTATCTTTCGATGCATTAAGTTCGTTATGTTGCGCCGAACACTCGTTACATCGCACCGTGGAAATTTTGCAGCGACCGAGATCCGATGCCAGGAGAAGTCCAAGGGCGGGCTGTGCTACGAGGTGATCCTGGCGGAGCCGACGGTGCCTAAGAGAGCACCCTCGCCGCCGCAGCCGAGCCCGACGCAGCAGACCGCGATCGAGGACAAGCTGAAGGCCGCCGAGGAGCGAAGACTGTCCATCGAGGCGCACAAGCTCGCCGCCCTCGCCGCCAAGCTCAGCAAGATCGAGGAGGCGTCCCGCAAGAAGGACGAGCTCAGCGCGGCCTTCATCACCGCCACTCGCGAGTCCCTGGACGCGAAAATGAACAACACCGAGGAGAAGCGGGAGGCCCACATCGCCGAGCTGAAGAACAAGCTGAAGGAACATGTGAGTAGAGATCGGAGATGAGATCAATCGGATATTCGCCTTTTTAATAGTTTTTAATTAATTGTCGTTTAGGCGTTTAGATGATTGTTGTGACATTTAATTTCACTTTTCGTTGCAGTTGGAGAGCGTTGAGAAGACTCGCCTGAGTCTCGAGCAACAAACCGAGGAAGTGCGATGCGCCGTCGAGGAGAAACTGAAGACTGCCGCGGCTCAGCGTGACGAAAATATCAAGAGAATGCTGGATCGTCTCAAGGAGCACGTTAGTATAGTATAAAATAAAAATAATACAGTGTTACAAGTGTGAGGATTAGACAAGTAGATCAGTCATCATTACATGAGGAATTTTATTTATATATTTAAATTTGAGAACGTGTGGCAACAACGAAACACTTTTAAATTCATATTTACAATCCTTCGTGGGTTTTTTTTCTCTTTTCTGCAATGCTGCTGCATATCGTTTTGCATATTTTAACAGGCATACTATATAGGCAGATAATAGACCCGGCGAGAATAGACATAAGTTATTGATTCGCGGCCTGTTTGCAGGAAGAGCAAGTTGCTCGCGTACGTCAAGGTATGTCGGAGCGCGTGCAGCAGTTGGAGTCCCAAATCCAGGGCAAGTTGGAGCAGGCACGCGAACGTCGCGAGACCATCGAGCGCGAGCAGAAGGAGAAGCTGCGCAATCATGTAAGTTTCCGGCCGAGTGTTGTAGCCCCTCGGTGCTCGTGTGGTAGCTTTAGGCAGTACGTCGGTCTCTATATCTGGTTGTTACGAAACTTCGCCGATTTTTGGATCAATGAGAAAATTAGTTGTAATTGCAAAGTTATAAGAAACTTTGTGTATTTTGACTTTTATTTACTGAATGTTTTTGAGATTTATGACTTTCGAAAAAATTCGAAGGTCCGAATCATTAGAGTTTCAAAAATTAAGTACAATTTATTTGAAGAATCCGGGGCTTACAGAAATGTAAAATCAGTAGAAACTAAACGTGAAATAATTCTAAAACTTAAGTTACTTTTGAATAATTCTTAAATTTTTGAAAAATCTATGCTTCAAAAATTAAATAAAATTTATTTGAAGAATCCAGGATTTACGGAAATATTAAATCCAGAAACTAAACGTGAAATAATTCTAAAATTTAAGTTACTTTTGAATAATTCTTCAATTTTTGAAAAGTCTATGTATACAACGAAAGTCTTTCGACAAACAATTACGCGAAAGGCGGCGAAAGAGTTGCGTAACAATCTAAAATCTTTGACCAAAGCATTGTATTCGCGTGCTTTTGAAAGAATGAGAGAAAAGTAAGAAAAACAAATCGGGTTATCTCGGGTTGCCCCCGAGGTTTTTTCTGCGTAAGAAAGCACTGATTGAACGTAGACGTTTGTGCGATGGTGGTTTAGAATACGGTGCAGATAGCGAAAGTGCGTCAGATGGCGGCGCGCGAGCTCCTGGTGAAAAAGTGCGAGTTCGACAAGAGGGTGTCGACCGCGGAGATGAATCGGCAGCGAGAGATCCAGCGTCGCGTGCAAGCGATCCGCCGCCACCATGTAATACTGATGTCCCCCACACGCACTCTTAACTGCATTCGGACCCCCCCCCTTCCCCCGCAGACAATTTGTTGTACGATCCACACAAATCGATGCTCGTGACAAAATAGACGCTAATTTCCTAATTTTTGTTTATTATTTAGTGGTATATTTTATGGTAATATATTTATTATTTTGCAATATAACATAATACAGTTCAAAATAAAAGTATAAAAGTAACTGGCACATATAAAAGTTAAAATTTTCACTTAATATAACGTTCTAGTAGCAGAACTTATTGGCCCAATATGTTCCCAATATGTGCCAATGTTTAACTAATGTCATTAATAAACTGTCCTACTCGGGGTCACAGAAGCTTCAGAAATTGTAATTTTTATTAAGTATCAATAGTAATAATACATTTAATTTCCAAACGGTTAAAATTAAAATTAGATTATAATATATTGAAAATTGAATTGTGATGTATTTAATCAGACATCTATTATTTTAAAAATTATTTCTTTATCAATTTATGTTTATTTCTAACCGTGACATTTTTCGACATATATTAACGAACGAAAATGACGAAAAAATGGAAAAAATAATTTGTTCTACATTTTATATTTATATTCTTAGTTTCATATATTTGTTCCACATTTTTATATTTTATTTACATATTTAGTTTCATATATTTGTTTCACATATTTTTATATTTCATTTATATAGAATATATACAAGTTATATGGACAGTCAGATTTTAGAAACGTGACTAATTTAAATTTAGTACGACAAATTGTAATGCTCGTGGGTCGCATTAAATTACGTATCAATTATTTTCCCCGTCTCGTATGCCTTCTCCCCTTCCACCGTCGCGACAAATAGCATTGTCATATTTTATATATAGGATCACGAAAAACGTCGATAGTTGCGCTTGTAAAAGGAATGCTGTTGTGCTTACGTTGCAGTCTTCATTTCATAAGTTATCTTTCTTTCAGCATGCAGCCGTGCTCATTTTATAACTCGTACGTGATCACGTTTTGCGTGCAGGATGTGCCGGAGAATACTTGCATACTGGTGCCAAAATTTTATCCGTCACCTAAAGACCTTCGTAATGAATTTTCTGCAGTAAAGTCATCGTTGTCAATCGGTTTAAACTGAAGATCTCGAGAAACTCCGAAAACTTCCTCGACGCATCCTGTCTAAGGCAACTCGTCAGCTTGTTAGAGAGCATGGCGTACTTTTCGACATGTCTGTCTTCAATAGGATCGCACCAGAGAGAGCGTTCTATTCTAACTCTAAATCCCTTTCTTTCTTTCCGCAGGAGAGGCGCGCCGAGATGGTGAGACAGAATAAGAAGGATCGCCGGGACTATTCGACGGACGCGTCGCATCCGATTCTGCCGGTGGAGAACGAGACCGCCAGTTCCGGCTAAGTATCCGGAAGCGCTCGCCGAGGCCGCTCGAACGCCCCGCAAAGCTCCGTTTCGCTTTGTGCCATTATTTTATGACTCGAAGTAAAACGGGAGGTCGATCGCCGCGCATCATCATCATCAGACGTATCCGCATTTCGAGCAAAAGAGGGAGAGAGAGAGAGAGGTAGGGAGAGCCGAATCGCGTTTCTCTTTGCGGTTTCTGAATGTCGCATATGGACAATACTGTCTTCGTCATTGCGTTCCCACTTCGGCAACGTTCCGCATAGTGGAAGAACGCACGGTTTTTCCCCATAAATTTCGGAGGCTAGGCACGAGGCTAGTGTTAGCACTTTCGAGGAGGTTGCTGCGAAAGTTCGATTTCGCGTGGGCTTTACGACGGAGTTGTAGGCGTTAAGATATGTGAGATACAAGGACCTAAAGAGATGAAGTTTTTATAGACCGAAAAAGCATAAGAGAATTAAAGTAATTATCACAAGATTGAGATGTTCAAAGATTTAGAAGATTTCAGAATCCAAGAACTTTCTTCTATTTTTTTATTCATTAAAGATATAAAAATTACAAGAGAATCAATATTCTACTCTAATATCAATATATTCCAAGAGTAAGATATCGAGAGTGGTTTTAGAGATTAGAAATTTTTTTATAAGAATATAAGAGCTTATGAAAGAGAGATCCAAAGAACTTTCGCAGCAACCTGATATGTTCCAAAGAAATGTGAATCTTTCGACATAAAAAATAATTCAAAGTGAAATTAAAATTAGATTTTATAGCATATTTGAGAAATTCAACAAAGGCTTTTATTAATTCTATATGAAATATAATATACTAGAAGTCTTTATTTTTTATTTTAATTGATGAAAAATATCCAAGAAAAAAACAAAAAAAAATGCAAAGATCTTTTTTAATCGTTTATATGAGTTTTTTTGTGTGTATTGAGTAATTCAATTTCTCTTTTTTTAAATATTTTTTATTCATGTATTGTCTCCTATCTTGTTCTCAACGAGAAAAAGTATGAAATATGAGAAAGACCTCTATATACGATGGCTAACGATCGATTAACCGTGATTACCGGCTGGTCCTTTTGAATCGCAACACAATATCGTTTCCCGGAGAAAGGAAAAAGATTTGATTTGATAGAGGATTAACGGATTATTATAAATTACTATCTCGCTACGACTTAGATACTAAGTGGTGCGACTGCAGCTTTGTGTGCGTATGGCACACGCAAGAAGATATGTGTGTGCGCGACGTGTGTGTGTGTGTGTGTGTGCCGGCGTGTTAAACACACACACACTCATGATTATATATATAAATATGATATACATATAATTATAATGATATATTAATGATAATAATAACAATAATGATAATAGTGCTTTATACTAGGCTTGAAAAAACTTGAGAAAACATTTTGTACTCATTGTAATATTACTACGCTAACCAAAATGAGAATAACACTGAGAAATGTAGTCTAACTAAAATATGATAATGTGACGCTTCTGTGATGACTTTAATTATTTGTCAAAATGTATAACATATGTAAGTGCGGGCGAGACAGGGCGACCGGGAAAGAATGAGAAAGAGAGAAAATGAGAGAGAATGAGAGAGCGCATGCGAAAAACATGGAAAGAGAAAAAAAAAGGATTGGAAGGGACAATTTGTTTTTCCAAGTTAGCACGGTTGTCGTGATCAGGGGAAGTTCGTTTGCATCGAGAATTTGAAACTTATATACGGCATATAGAATATATAATCTTATTGGGACGCAATCCTGACTTACGAAGTAGCGTCTGTTACAATCGCTGATTTATATGCTTGCAGAAAAAAAATAAAACAAATGAAAAAAAAAAGCAAGAACAGGGACGTTACGATATTTTCTGACGGCAAGATTTTTCTGATAGCGCGAGGGCTTAATCTGATCGCGAGCTTTGAAGCTCGATTGAGAAATTCTAAATAGACTGCAGAACGTTTAAGACTAATTAGAAATAGAGTGTAATTAAATTTGACGTACCTATAAACAGCTCTGCTTCTACAAGAAACTAGGCTTTAATAGGAACCGAAGTTTTGGAGAAAAAAAAACCGCAAGCTTTGGAGTTCTAGAAATCTATGCAGGAGTGCACGGAGGTCTCCGGAAATATCTACAATACTCTTTGAATATTAAAAAAAAAAAATGAGAAAAATCTTGGAAAACTTGAGCCTTGGTCACAGTGCCGCTGCAGTTCCAAGGGGTAGAACACGGCAGATCGCAACTATAATCATGATATATTCATCAGCTTGCACCTCATAATCCGGATCAGCAATTCTCAAGTTTAAGCGACTTTCTAAGATAAAAAAAACTCATTATTATGATATCTTCAGAATCTAGGAGTCGACAATTCTTGGGTCCAAGATTCTGCGAGGAATCGCGATTACCGCGTTCCTTAATGGATAATTAGATTGGCCTATTTTTTTCAATTACATTTCGTAATTTGTATTGCACTTTTATTAATTTTTGCAATTCACGTACGAATAGCAGATCTTATTCCTTCCCGAGCTTTTATTATATTCTAGGAACGTTTGATCGTTTGCATTATCGACATGCATTTGGCCTTTAGGCGACATGACCTTTGAATGTTCTGCACGAGCTCCTAAACGTTTCAAAAATTTATAAACAAACTTGAGAAATAGTTTTGAAATAATCTCTATAAATATAAATATGTTTTTTAAATATTAAAAGATATATTGCGAAATATATTTACTTAATATATTTTTTTACATTTTATTTCATGTATTAAATATTTTAATAAGCATATCTACCTGCATGAATTGATTCTCTCATTCCTACGTTTTAGTAAATTTGATTACTGTATAGAGCAAAAATTTATAGCATACACACACACGTACATGCACACGCACGTGTGTAATTTTCGACTAATTCTTTACATTACTCTACATAAATAGAAATAAATTTCCGTTCCGATATTCGCTATTTATCAACTACGCGATTACGGTCACGCTTAAAAATAATTGATTTAACGACTCGAGTAAGTGGGCTAAACGCACGTTTTTTTCCAAGACGTAAGGAAGCCTCACCGAATCGCCTAATTGCACAAATACTAATTAAGCGTGGAAGTGATGTGTGGAAGGGAGAGAGAAGGAGAGAAAAAACGGTGAAAGGGTGAGCGACGAGAAAAATTTCCGGTGTACTTTCAGGAGAGCCGAGGAGAAATTTGGTCTTGCTGTGTCGCGCGACGAGTGGTGGGTAACGTCTATTTTTGCATCTCGTCATTGTAATCCTTTGGAAATTGTATCCTCGTGTAATATGATTATAGGCGCCACGCGACGACGACGTATGTCTCTTTTGACTTGCGTTACAATATACATATATACTGGGTGGCCCGCGAGTAACTGCGCCAGGAGTTCATTCCTGATTGAACAGCTCGTTCCTTAGGACAACCAAGTGACTTTAGGGACACCCTGTATAAATATAAACTACGCGGCAATCCGTACAGTGTGGGCCAACAGTCGTCATCTCAGAAACGGATCAAAGCTAGTTTCAAGCTTCTTTTTTTGTTTTATTGAAAAAGGAAATAAATTAACGATAACCATTTGAATTCTCTTATCTCAATAGCAATTATATCTTAATTGCAAATTTATTACGTATACATAATTATTTTAATTGCGTGACTGTTTAATTACCAGTGGTTATTTTTCGTATATTTATAACAAGTATTTTGTATATGATCGTATTGTTGCAGATTAATCCTTTTTTTTTTCAATGGCTCTTGGCCCACACATTCAATACATCGCATCTGTTTCGTGGGCTTTGACATCGTCTCGTGTGATAAAGAAAAAAAAACCGAGATATATTAATAACGTACATTATATATATATGTATAAATATATAAATGAACATATTTATTTATATATATAAATATATATATTTATATATAATTATATATATAAATGCAGCGCGCGCATGAAGATAAGATTTATCGTGTCGCGATATATCAACCGTGTTTTGCATTGGCTGCCTTCGATATATAATATCCTTTCGGTTTCGAGGTAATGTGTGTGTGTGTGCGTGTATGTGTCACGAGAATCCGATTGTGTGTGAAGTAAAAGACCATACCTACACGCACCAGGAACGTCTTTGTTATTCTGTCATTGTCTCTGAATTCACTCTTTTCCTCCGCAAATTTCAGATTATTTCAAGCTAATTGATATCGGTTTTCCCCAAATGAAATAAATTTTGCACTGTAATAGGATGTGTCGATGCACTATTTATGATTTATTTAATTTATGATCCAATATAGTATTTTATTATAAATTAAAATAATTATTTTTAATATTTTCTAATGAATGTTCACATTTAATGTTTTGGAAAGGACAGGTAAAAATATTAAAAGTAGCATCGTGATTCGTTTAAAAAATTATTTCTTTCACTTAATCGAAGAAATACAAAAAGTTTTAAATAAAAACTTATAGCGTTTTTCGATTACAGTGAATTTTGATCGTCATGAGATCGATTGATAACGTCTCTCTACTCGTTGGAAATCTAAAGCGGAGCGTTATTAATCGATCTCGGACGGGTCAAAATCCACTGCATTCGAAAACGCTACAAATTCCTTTTCCATGAAAACTGATCTCTCTTCGAGTTCTCCGGCCTTTTGTCATCAGAGCGCGACCCCCTCAGCGTATTTCTATAATGATGTGCGTTGTTTATGCAGTTTGCATAGATACAAACTGGGACCTGCAGTTTTAACGCCGAACTCTAGTGGCCTAATTAGAAGAATTTTCATGGTAAGATATATAATATATCTCTCGTGGATTTGCCATTACTTTTTGAGAGATAGCGATCGAATAAAAAAATCCGACGGACGGATCCGAACTCGGATCTTCGGCACAAAAAGTAGACGCACAATTCTCGGGCACCACGATTGCTTATTATGTAAAAACCGATAAAGAAGTAAGAAAATTTTCGAAGTACCAGGAAAGGAATATTCCCCCCCGATACGCGCCGGGAACATCGCGTCGTGGCACGCATAAGTCGCGCGGCGCCGCGCCGCGCCGCGCGCGGTCGATCATGTGACAGGCGCGCGTGCGATGCGCGACGGCCCTGGCACGTGGCGGTTCGCGCGCGCGGGCGCGCATACGATTGGCCACCACGTGACGTCAACGCGCGCGGCGGCGCGGCGATGCGGTGGCATGGCCGCGAGCCAAAGGCCGAGCGAAGCCAGGCCGCGCCGAGCCGAGCCGAGCCGCTGCGACCGACCGAGCTACGCCGCGGGCGGCGTGATCGTGTGTGCGGAGCGGTGTGCGCGGCGGGAGCCCTCCAGTCGAGCAGCGGAGAGCAAGCAAACATGGCGGCCGCGCGGCCACATAATAATGCGTAGCGGACGCGCCGCCGACGGGTGCGATCGCGTGCGAGTGCGTGTACGATGTTGCTGAAGGGCCGGACTGCGACGGCGAAGAAGTATCGCAGGCATCATGGGAAAGGCGGTGCCAGATCCGCGGCCGGTAAGTGCAATCTCGCGATCGCTAAGTAGAAAAACATCGCGAGAGATCCTCCAGTCACTCCACTCCGCGGTCTCTCTCTCTCTCTCTCGCTCGTTCTTTCTCGCTCTTTCTATCGCGACCTCCCTCCCCCCCTCGCTCGCTCACTCCATGCATCGCCGTCCCTCGTTCTCGCCGCTTCCTCCCCACCTCCCCCCTCGCCGTGCGTCGCAGGTCTCCTGCTCTCGCCGCGATATCGACCACGTATATAAACACCAGCTGGAGCGATGCACAACAGCGGCCGCGTGATAAATCGGAGGCTCCGTCTCCGGTCGACGCAAGCGCAAGATTTAAAACCCTCCGTGAGGAGCGTAGCTGCATCGCACGACTTTCTCTCTCTCTCTCTCTCTCTCTCGCGAAACATCGTGGATTTTTTTTTTTCTCGAAATCGCCTGGCCGTTCGGCTCTGCGTTTCGTAATGTTTTAGGGCGAAGACACGAGTCGGAGAGGACAAGTCGTGTCTGCGGGACTGTAATTAACGAATTCCGTAAAAGCGGTCAGTCTCTTATACGTACGGTACAAACAAATGTACACTCACGCACGATCACAGCGGCGAGAGAAGGATTTCGATCGATCCGTTTTCTCCGCCGTTTTCGACGAGCCTCGCGCTCACGACGATCGGTTACCTCGACGTCGAGTGTCCCGCGCGAGCCTCGTGTTTGTTCTATTATACCTTGACGGAAAAAACGCGACGACCTAGTCAAAGTACGTTTTTTTTTGTATAATACGACGCGTCAGATCGGTGCCGATAGGAACTTTATATTCTCGATACAAACTTACTGCGAATCGATCTCGTGTGAAAAATTTGTTATTTACGCCAATCTCCTATGCAATGTATAGATAACTTTAATCTCGGCTAACTTTAACTTATTTTTTTTTAATATTCCTCCGAATTGGTGGACATATAGATTAATATCATCTACATTTATAGAAATGAGCCTACAAGCTATAGAGGTGCGCGAATAATTCGAATCGGATCGCAGTGGATTCGATTCGAGTTTATTTTTTTTTTTTTAATCTGAAAAGTTCGAACAGTTCGAGAACTTCGGATCGACGATAGTTCCGCGATTTTGGATCGATCATCTATTTTGGCGATATTGTTTTATCATATCTCCTGCGCGATCAAATACTGCTGTTTGTTAATATTTTTCTAGTTCAAAATTTCATACATCCTTTACAATGAAACGTAAAAACGGAAATAAATCTTCCGTTTGTTCGAGTCATTGCGTAAAATAATACGTAAAGCTCCATCTACATAAGTCGCAAATGCAAACGCAAACGCGGACGTTTCTCTCTTTCTTTTCTTTTATTTTTTGACGTTTCGTTCTTTTTTTTCTCCACATTTGCGTTTGCGTTGTGCGTTTGCGACTTATGTAGATGGGGCTTTAACTTTGATATTTATATTACGTTTGAATTAGCATATAATGTAGATCCGGGAAACTTCGATTCGATTTGATTTAATGTGAAAATTTCATATTCGACTTCGATATACGATCTCGAACATTCTGTTATCGAAGATTCGATTCGACCAAACGCAAACGCCTTCATTCGCACACATTTAGCCTACGCCCGTATATCAGACAACGTACATGCAGATTGAGAATTGCAAATTGAAGATTAGAGAATTCAATCGTGGATAGACTTTAATTTTAATCCGTCTCGTTCTGAATTAGTTGAATTCCAATCTCCAACTCGCAATCCTCAATCTTCCAGTGTGCGGTGTCTGGTACGAGCCTCGCGTGGCAATTCGGTTCGAAAAGCAAGGAAAAAAAAAAGGATGTAAGGAGCGCGCAAACGGTATCGCGTGAAGTTTTCTCGCATCCGGTGCGAGCCGGTAACGACCGCTCGCTCGCAGCTAACGGTGCGCCAACGTGCGTTGCAGTTCGCGACGGTGCAATTCGTTAATAAGAGTTAAAAATATCCCCGCGGAGACGTTTCGGCGGAGCTCGCGGCCTGCGAGCGTCATTCGAAGATGCGTCGCCGCGAAAGTGCATTCCTGGCGCGCGCCGCGATAAGAATAGAGCGATAGACAGTGCGGGGGAGAGGGGAGGGGCGGGAGGGGGGAAGGGGGGGTAGAGGGAGGAGTAAGGACGATTCGTAATGTGATAACGAAGGGGGGAAAATACACAGAATCACGTGCGCGTAACTGAATCGCTCGCATTGCGCGGATCGTCATAACAGATAGTTTCAGTTACATCATCTCTCGCACTCTTTTTCTATACATTTTATTAATCAGTTATTTGCCACGATCGAGTACGTGAATCGGCAGTTCTTGGCGGCTCGAAAAGAATTCAAACGTCGGAGACGACGTTGCAGTCGACTGTTCCACATTTTTTCCTGCGCGTTCCACACGAAATGTGTATATAGAAATTCAAATAGAAATATAAAGGAATAATGATATAAAACTGTGTCTTTTAACTATTCATAAATGAGTAACGTTAATAAAATGAAATAGCATTAATGCGTCGTTCACGAGTTTTTGGCATAAAAAAAACAGATGCGCTAGCTAATTTATATATATTATATATTGTTAGGCCTGTTGTTTTGCAGCTGCGTTATATTACACTTTTTGCACGTGAAATAAGATATGCAGTTTTAAGAGGAGCCAAGAGTTCACGATTCTAATAATTAAATTAAATCCAATAATCTAAAGATATATTAATCTTCCAGGACACTATCGTCTTATAGATATATCATTATTGGAAGATACTTGAAAATAGAAATTTTGTACGAGTATAACAATAGATTTGACCGATTTAAATTCGATCGTTACGATTTTACATGTCCGAGGCTGAGTCGAAGCCATGTTTTATACGATCTGTAATTTTACAATTTTTTAAAGAATTTTATTTATAACTTTATTTACCGTGTACACATATTTGTATATTTTTAACGTATATTTTAGATACGTATTGTATTTCTGATTTTTCAATTGTTTTTCGTATCAGGCTGCATACAAAATTATTATTAAATCCAATTCGATTCAGTTACACGCACATGATTCTGTGTATTTCCCCTCCCCCTCCTTTCGTTAAATTATATAAATATGTTATTTGGAGAATTTTGCAAATTATAGATCGCTCGAAACGGACGTCCCTAAAGTGAGTTCAATATTAAAAAATCTCGTGGTATAAACACATCTTTATGTCGATCTTTTACGACGCGCGAGAAGTTGGCCCACTTTCGGCGACCACGTGACCGCGATATATCTAATACCTCGCGGGTGCGTGGCGCGATGCATCAAATAAATTTGCGTGTGTCTATTATCGGCGGCGGATACTCAGGCGTCAGGGCTATGATTTTAAGTGCCCGAATTAAGCACCTCGCGTTATCTCGAAGTGATGTGCCCGACGTCGTTAGTATCGTCGTAAATGAAAACGAGTACCACTTAACGAGCGATCGTAAATCATCGCACGGTGTTGTCTGCTTAGGCTCGAAATGAAGATCGGAGTGAAGTTAGCGATTTCAGAAGCGCCTTCAATTTCCTCGTTTTTCTCGAAAAAAATTGCTATGCGAACTTCTGCTCGCGAAGCGTAGCCAAACTACCGCTATTCCGTTATCATGTACTGAATACGCGACCATCCGAGAGCTTTTCATTCCGCGATACACGATTTTATACTTTACGTTTGTTTAACAATAAGTAATAAAAAAAAGTCAGCTAATAAGCAGAGATGAAAATTGTTTAAATAATTTTCACCTTTGCATAATAAGTACTTTAATATCAGTTTTAGAAAAACGTCTTGTTTTTAATAACGTTTTAATATCTAATTCAGATTTATTTTTTTAACGTCGACTTTTCTACAAGATACTTTCAAGTATATAAAAATAAATACATGTGCATTGTATATTTATATATAAGGTTTAAATATGTAAATCAATAGTTGTTTATATATTCTTATATACTGCTTTACTTACACATTGGTCTAATATTTAACTTATTATAAATAGAATATATCAGAATTTTTAATATGTATATACAAAGATAAGAATCTCAAAAGGAGATTCTTTAAGGAGTTAGATTTGACGCCCGTAAGAGGGGGGGGGGCTAATCGAATGGCGAGAGAAGCTTTTTGCAGATCACACAAACGGCGCGATGCCGGCGCGTTAAACGCCTCCAAGGCCTTTGCAATGTAGACTCAATCACCGCCAATCTGCAGGGTCTTAGCAATTCGCTTCTTCGAACGGTCTCAAGCGGCACATTCGCGAGTCGCAAAGTGTATCTCGCAGATGCCGAATAAGGACGCCTGAGATTCAGTCACTTGTGAACACTTTCGCTTACGTCATTGTTACTCGAAAAAATTTTAAGTATCGATGACGTTGAACATCTCTCCCAAGAATATCAGCGTACGGATACACATATTTGAATTTATTATTGAATTTGATTACGCGCCGATACTTGTATCGTACAATTTTATTTATTCGGTCTTTCTGTTATTAATAAATTATCACCATTCCATCAGACGAGGTGGAAATGTCGGTGGTTTCTTAAAAGATTAACTTGCTGATTTCACAAACCAGTATTCTTGATTTACAAACGATTTTAAAAATAATCGTTTGTTCAATTGTTTCCCGATCAGTCGATTCACCGATTGAACCGCGATTCCCGTTTGTGAAAACATTCTCTCCCCTGCGATTGATGTGACCACAATTGACAGGTATTTTACCGCTACTGCGTATAATGAGGAATACATCACCCTCATGCTCTCCCATTTCTCTAAAGGGTCGTGCCTCAAAGAAGTTAACGGATCGTTCAGATACGAAGACAGCTCATCCTTCACAGGCACGTCTTCTTCCTCCTCGGGACTGCGCGTCCCGAATAGTTTATGATGGTTCCACAGGTTACAGCTGATTCCTTCCTGTTCGGACGCGAATGAGCCAGACGATTTATTTATCATGTCGCGCAACCGGCGCTTGGCATCGGCCAGAGCCTGCGTGTTCTGAAAGTGAACGGTCTTGAAGCGGGGATCCGGTATGGTAGCGACTGAAATCGGTTCGTTGAATTCTATCCGGTCGAATGTCTTCAATTCCAACAGGAAATTTTCCTTCAATTTCGCGGACAGTTCCATCGTCTGTGTAGTTTTCTGGTACTTGAGCTTAGCGCACCTGATTGTGTGTGTATGCGTGCGCGCACACCATTCATAAAAAATAAGTACTTAAGAGCATGTTTGAGCGTAAGAGCACGGTAGTAAGAAATTAATTTTTATTTAAAAAATTTTCTTTGGTTTGTTAAAATCGGATTTTGCCGATCAGAGTTATGAAGCACACTCATTACTCGTATATTGTATAAAAAGAGTATGTGTACGTAATAAATTATAGTCAATTTCTTCGTGAAGAAAAACAACAGTCTTTAGAACGGTCACGTCGTTATTGTAAAATTTAGACTACTTATTCTATCGCGAAAAATCTCACTCATGTTAAGTTCTTGATAATCACTCGCGCTTTAAGACAGCAATCACTCGTTGTAACCGACAGTCACATAAATTAGTTTCCCCATAATCTTAACAGTTTCGCGCCCATGAAAGACCATAATACAATAAAATATTATACAATGCCTGCTCAGATGTTTCAGCATCCTTGCACTGCTTCATCAACGTCTTTAAATGCCTATCAAAATTTTCCAGATAACTGAACTCAAAATTTCGGTAGAGTCGCACCAGAAGGTCTTTCACTTTCCTAAAAGTATTATTCTTGAAGTCACATCGTTAGCACGTCAGATAAAATAGCATCCACCGTTTCGTTATCGAGTCTAATATATTCCAGAATATCGCCGATCATGTTTTGCACATTTCTTGTGTCTTTAGAACTTTGGGCGATATCATAATATAATTCTCGGCTGAACATTCCTGCGCCATGAATTCCAGTGGTTTCAGCAGTACCAGTATCTTCTTGAACGTGACAAAGTCGTCGATACTCATTGTCAGCATCTCGGAAGCATTATGTTTCACGTATAGAACTTTCCATAACTTGACGAATCGTTCTATCATATAAAATATGCTGTCCTACCTATCATTTTGACATCTGGAATGAGTTTCTTTATTTCATTCTCAGATGCCCGAGTCGATTTGATGCCGATGTAGCTCGTTCGTTAGGTCGGTGCTGCTTTCCACAAAAGCGTTACAACCGTTCTAACTTTATTAACGAGATCATCGAGGCCTTCGCAGTTATTTATAGTGTTCTCTGCCATTAAATTTATAGTATGCGCGAAATTATGTGTCTGGCCTGATCAAATTTTGATTCGACAATTTCAACCACATTAGATCATTGTTAGTCACAACTGCTGCAATTTTATCAATATTGATACACCATTTTTTCAGTGTGCACTCGATCATATTATTAATGCATTTTCTAATGTGTTTACCTATACATAAATCTACAGTCTTAATATTTTCTGAATTTTCTTGGCTCAATTTGCTATGAAATGCATCATGATTCCCAAAAAACTTTTAGATGACTCTGCTTCAGACCAGTTGAAGTTTTCTTCAGCTCTTACTTGAAACTTTGGCCCACTGTGTCATATTTCTCATCAAATCTTCTCTTGATCGCATCTCTGTTAGAAATTTTATAACGAGGCGCCAGTTTCTTCATTA
>NW_012028505.1:416053-477767 GCF_000956235.1 Wasmannia auropunctata | reverse complement strand
GTTATAAAATTTCTAACAGAGATGCGATCAAGAGAAGATTTGATGAGAAATATGACACAGTGGGCCAAAGTTTCAAGTAAGCTGAAGAAAACTTCAACTGGTCTGAAGCAGAGTCATCTAAAAGTTTTTTGGGAATCATGATGCATTTCATAGCAAATTAAGCCAAGAAAATTCTAATACCCGGTCTTGATAATTATCTAAAAGATAATTTACAAAAATTAAGCACTTCTTATTACGCTGTTCGATAAAATTTGACTTTTTTTGCATCACGAGTGCACATAATGATTTCCGATGTATTTTTGTCTGTTGAATATATTGTCTAGACTCCGTACGTTTCTTTTGGAAAAGAAACGTACCTCGTCAAATTGTTAGTTTAGGAGTATGTTGTAATTTTTATAATTCTAAACAAATGTGTCTCTCACAATTGTCACACTCAGAAAAAATCCATGAATAAAAAGAAGAATGAAATCAAGAATCTGAATGTTTGCCGTCTTTTTAAAATAACTTGTTTAAAATAACTTGCTTAAAATAACTTGTTCTTTTTTATGTATCATAGATTTTATGTGTTCTTGAATGTTAAGTGCTACACCACACACAACAAATACTTATACATGTACCACACACGCACGCATACATGCAGACGCTCACATTCACGAACACATGCATATATGTATATACACCTATTACACGTAAGCACCTACTTTCTACACAATGCATTACATGAAATAAAATGCCTTTTCCATGTATTTTTCCATGGAAGAGATATCTTTAAATTGTTATATACAAGGTGGTCCATTTAGAATGAAAAATATAAATATCTCGAAAAATATAGAAAACACGGAAAATTGTTTCAGACAAAAGTTGCGGTCTGAAGGGAGACAAATGTTGATAAAATTAATTTTTGAAAAAATGAATTTTTCGAATATGAAAATCTTTGCTTTTTTAAATAAAATTATATAATTTTTTATGTTTTAAAATTTTTTTATAAAATTTGTCTATATAATATGATTTCTCTAATTAGTCTGTATTTAAAGTATGAAGATGAAGCTATCAAAAATTTAATTTAGTTTGCAAGATATTATAATTATTGCTTTCTTCTGTTAAAATATCCAAAAATTTATTTCACGAATACTAAGATTAATTTTAATTATGATTTTCGAATTCAGCAAGCAAAAGAAAAAATGAATCCAACAAACCCTGCGTGTTTTCCAAATTACATAAGCTCCTTTAAAAGAAAAATTTGTTGTTAGTGTTACACCGCCATAAAAATCCTCAAAATTATCATTTTTTGCCTCTTTAATGTCTTTTTCAAAATTGCCAATTTTAATTAACGGATTTATGTTCAGCAGGCAAATATACATCAGAAATCACTATTCACATTCTCACGTTGCAATGTAGTGTCGGACAGTGTTATTTTCATCATTGATATATGTCTATTGATTATTATTATAGTCGCCCTTTTTCTATGTCCTTATCAAGCTGGATCTCAGAAAATTTAGTTCTATTTATGTGGTTATTTGTTGCTTTAGTCCCGATTTTATTGCTCAAGCCGTTTAACAAGAAATCACGTATTAAAAATTGGAGTGGAGGGGGTCACCTTAATAGCAAATTGAATCTCCCATATTACAAAAATAGAGTGATTTTGAGGTAGGATCTAGCTGTATATAATCAATGAAATCGTCCAATTATTATATAAATGAAAGCATAATTTTACCAGAATTATCCTCATCAGATGTCTTTTTAAAAATTGCAATTGTTGATGATGTTCTCATTTGCGTAGAAAGTTCTTCCTATTACCAGATAAACAAGAATAATAAAATAGGATTCAAATGTATTTACAAAAGTACAAAATTAATTGATTGATAACAAAGTACACATAGATTACCTTAATTTCAGTTTTATAACTTGTTCCAGCTGTGTGTACATTCTCAGTATTATCGGCGTTGTTTTCTTTTAGCTGACTATAAATGAAAGGAGAGAATTTTATAAAATCCATTGTTAAATATAGCATAGGAGAATATACATTATTGTTGTTATTATTTTTATTATTATTATATGTGATTAATGTGGACCTTATTTTCCTCTTGAGTAATTTCTTGGTATTGTTGTTTCCGTCTGTGTGGTTCTTTATTTCATGCATTTTCCAGTACTTCACCATGTTGGTTGTGTTGCCGCAGGACTTGATAAGTTTTTTGCATATATAATATATTACATTGTACTGTATCTTTATTTATTTTTTGGAAATTAATCCACACATTACTTTTACGCGGAATTTTGAAGGCAATTAATATAATCTCAAATAAATATATCGTTTTCTTTTTCTCTTTTCTTTCTTCTAAGATTTTTCTTTTTTTTTTAAGGATACAGTACACTTATCGTTTTTTTTTTCTCGAGAAACTACGTGCAGCGAGTGAGAATATATAATAGATACATAGATCTTATTTATCTATAGATGTAGATGTCTTTCGCTGTTAGATAGAGAGAGACAGTAAATGCATTGGGGTGGAATCCGTTCGATCACGTTGTGATTGATCACGTTGTGATTGATCACAAGTCACTCACAGCGCCAATGGAAAATCTCTATAGGCACCGCTGGGATTGGCTGCAGTCAATCGCAAACGGGATGTTCTCAGCGTCTATCCAGGGGATAAGATCTATGCCTAGAAATACCAATATTCGATATCGAGTACCTTGGCTCGAATGTCAAATATTCGAATATTGATATTTCTAGGCATAGATCTTTGCAGCTAAGAATACTTTCTATTTAGTGACACAAATCGACACAAACGTCATTCGATTCTTCTTGGCTTCTTTAATGAGTACAAAGACAAAATGACACTGTGTCGGTTTGTGTTACTAAATGGAAAGCGCAAATGGTCGAGTACGAGTGTGTGGCCGAGTATCGATGTTCTTAATCATTTGCTGACTTCAATGCGAGCGCTGGTTAGTTACGTCCGTTCGTCGTTGCTCCCTTCAGAGTAAGACAGCCAATCAGAAGTCGCGCCCCTCTGCGAGTTTATTATATCGATATATTACATTCCGATTTCGCGATCATAATTTAAATACAATGTAGCATTTCGAAATACAATGACTGAAAGTGTGACGCATAAAAATTTAGTATCGGTTTTAAAAAATAGATGATATTAATATAATATAAATTTTATAGATAAATTAAATGCTCTTTTTGAGAAGAACCGTTCTAGCAAATTATATTTGTTTATAATAGTTTTGAAAGAGAAAAATATTTAAAAAAAAATACTTATTGTTAGATGCAAGTTGTTTTTTACGAAACACATGTCATGATATATGATTATTTTAATATCTTGTCTATTTTTAGATTTATATTTTGCTGAGTATACATGTCAGTAGATCTGCTCAAGGGAATAACGATCAACAACCATATTACGATTCATGTCTCATATACGCGCGAGCCGAACTTCACCGATTTACATAATGATATTTTTTTTATTCAAAAGCCACTTAATTGGCTGACCAATGTTTGAAATTCGAAGTAGCTACTTTTTGAGGCCACTGAACAGGCTTGACTTATAAATCGGCGATGCTCAGCTGACCGAGCAGCTGAGCGAATGGGCGAGTGATTTCAGGAATGTACGACGACACACGTGTTCACGAAACATGATAGTTTTTGAGCTCGGCAGTGATACTGAAACGAATATTTTTAGAAATGTTCGAGGATCTTCAAAAATCCTTGCGCAACTTCATTTTTAAGGTCAATGTCCACGATACTAAAAATAGAACACCGAGAACTATCGTGAGAATACTATCATGAAAACTCGGGATCGAGAACTTTAAATTGGCAATTTTATTGGCTATACAGTTCTCGGTCCGAGAACTCGGACCGTTTTCTAGTATCGTGGATATTGGCCTTTAGATCGCTTAAGAATTCTCAGAAAATTCTCAGAATTATGTAGCATATTCGTGCATTCTTAAAGTTTCTCAAATATTTTTAGTCTCATTTTAAAAATTTTTTAGGATTCTTCAGAGAGTTTTAACCATTTTGGAGATTCCTAATTCTTTCTTCGGAAATATTCAAAAACTTTAGTTATCCCTGAAGACTTCTTAGATCTTCGGGTCGTCAAATATGTATTTCAAGAGATTCCCAAGGATCTTTAAAAATCTCTGCGAGATCCATCAGCGGTATTGTTTGATGATTATTTTCGAGATTTTTAATTGTTTTCGGAAATTGTTTGTGGTGAATCTGAAGGAATTAGAATTTTGCAGTGATGTTCAAATACTCTAAGATTATGCGGGGGGATTGGAAATGGTTCTGGATCTTTGTTCACGTTTGTGTCGCGTGTGTTATCAACCATTCTATGAACCACAAATGATAGCAGGCCGTCCACCTAGAGATAAGATCCCGAGAGTCCAGTCCAGACAAAAATACGACTCTATTTAGTATTCATCTCGTTCTCATGGTCGCCGCAAAATAAAACCTCGCTCTGCCTTACCTCTCCCTCCATCGAACGCCGTGTTTTTCTTCGCTTAATCGAATCGCATACAGATGCGTAGTTTCGATATAGTTTCGCAATCTTATATAGTATAGTGGAGGTGTGTCGTAATAATTACATGAAGCAGGAATGAATTAAAATATCATTTTTTCCAAATTGAGTCCATCACATTCTCTGGTGTGTCATACTATAAGAAATTTTAAAGTGTTTACATTTAGGATTGTTAACATTTCACGAAGAATATGTTTAATTAATTAGAGTTGCATTTAATAAGTTGAATGTAGTTAATTAAATATATTTATCATTTTCTTCAAATTGAATCTATTATATTGAAGTTTTAGCGTGGCAAATCATAGCAAAAGTTTTATAGTGCCTACAGAATTTTTTACATTTTCGCGAAAGGTACATTTAACAGATTGATAATTTATTAAATCACGATAGCGTAAACAGTTGTTTTTTGAATTTTTGATGATTTCTAATAAGTCTAATTAATTGCTATCGACGGCATCAGATTATAGATATTCACTGAGAGAAAAAGATAGTCGCAATTACTAGAATGTCAATATCTAGTTATTTTCGACTATATATTTGATAGAACTATAAATATAATTGTTACTAAAATTATAATAGTAACAGCTATAAAATTGATACTTCTAACTATAATTATTTTACCGTGCAATTATAATTGCAAATTCCAAACATTTTTCTCTCAATGTTCGTACGTAAGACATTTACGAGACGTAATGTAATGTTTTATTCGAATGAAAAACAGATTCAGTTCAGATTATTTATTTTTTACACGCGACAAAATGCATAAATAAAAATAACACACGTGAATATGTGAATAAATAAACTCACAATTAAAATAATTTACATGACATAAAAATATCCAGAGAATGTATCGATCGATCGATGTAGCGGAGTCGGGCCGGCGCGTATATGTGTGTATGCGCGTGCATGACGAACGTCTCATAGTGCAAGCACCGAATAACAATTAAGCCGTAAAAGCGCGACGATAAATAAGCAAGACGGGTCATCGTCCAGCGGTAGACGAGATTCACGTTCAACGAGCCGTGCCAGAATCGCCATCGTTCATGCACATGCGGACACCATGACGCCGCCGACGGCGTTGCTCCGATGCCGATGGCATTGAAGTAGGCATCAATATTATCGATGGTTTTGTATTATCGATATTACTGATATTTTGTTAGATATATAATTTCGAAGAACGAGTGACGATTAATTCGAATATGTCGGATATGCGATGTTATTAACGTCGTTATTCGATAAACTCGTTAAAGTTTAATCTCTCCTCAGTTTGTTTTATGATATACACGGTTATTTTACGATTATACCGAAGATATGTATTATCGATGAAGTATATCGCTCTCGATATTGTTATAGCATCGTAAAAATGCATCTCTCCGTTTGAATTAAGAATCAACTTTTATATAAGTCCGTCCTCGACGCGTGACGCGTATATGTATAACAAGGTAAAACGAAACGTCTGGGGAAACACGCTCGTGTCCGCGATCGATTTTTCGCAAAAACTCGTCACAGGTTTTCCATATGACCCATCCGCGTCGTCGAAGCGACCGGTAATCGTCTAGCGTGACTAATGGGACTAGCGAGCTTACAGACGTTTACCGCGCTATCAGCGGGCATATAGAGGAGTCCCACCTTCGTGGGTGCGCGGTGCACACGTGCGTCGTACATGTATATGTGTAGCGAATAATTGAACACGGTAGGCGCGTGTAAAGAGAGCGGGAGAGGCGGGGAGGAACGAGGAGGAGATGGCCGATGGTGGAGGAGAAAAGCGAGGCAACAAACATGTCGTTGAGCGCGATTGTCTTGCGCACATTGGACTTTATTGCATTCGTTGCCTTTCCGTGCGAGAGCGATGAGAATGACGAGCCGAGAGGGACGATTGCGGAAGGAGGGTTGGGGAGGGGAGGGAATAAACGCGAATTATTCATACACCTTAGGAGAGATTATAAGGCAGTTGAATGAAACGTTTATATCTATGAGGTTCGTTTTAGTAGACTGAATAGTAGATGTGTATATTTACATATATAGTGCATTCGAACGTGGTTTAGTCGAGAATTTAGTATTCGTGATAGTTCAGGTATGAAGGTATTAATCGATTAATGTATGTGTTTGAGAGAGAGAGAGAGAGATGTGCGCGCACGTGTGCGCGCATGTGTGTAAATAAAATGTTTTTTTTTTTATGGAGATTTGATATAAGTGAATCTAATTACGTAAAACTGTTGTAATCTCCACATTTTATTAAGATTTTTATTTTAAAATAATCTCAGGAATTTCCCATTAATAGTGTGTCATGAGAAGTCTAGAACACTCTGTACATGTGTATTAAATGTTTTTCGGTGGAAATTGATGTAAGTGAATTGCAATAAATCGTACTTGCAATTTTACTTTATCTAACCTAAACTTTTAAGTTGTACAAAAGTCATATTATTAGTTTCAGTAATTCTAACATTTTTGTATCGTTAAGATTAGACTTATTGTTAGTTGAGTTTTAACACTGACAATTTAATCTAAATTTATTTAAATATATACACTAACAATATAACCTATATTTATACTAATCTAATTCAATAAATGTGGTATATCGGTGATATGTGATTAAATATATAATTAATACTAGCAGAACAACAAACTATATATTTACGTTGTTATATATATATATATATAAATATATAACATCCAACGTAAATATATGGAAGTAAATTTAAACAAAAGCTATTATTTTTTTCCTTAAACATTCTTCTTTCTCATTTTTTTTTCTAAAACAGCCACATTGATTATTTTATATTATTTAATTCCCGTTTTATCTTTTGTCTGGAAAGAGAGTTAATAAAACTATAGACAATAAAACTAGAAAGATTTTATTTGCTAATTTTCTGCAAAGATAATAATTTATAAAATATTTTTTTAGTTTTTATATTTTTGCTATTTTTTTATTTTATATATTTTTGCTTAATATAATTTTTTAATGCTATAGTTGCTAGTAAAAAAGCAGTTGTAAGTCAGGATTAAAGATAATGAAAACGGGATCTATAGACACGTGTTGCGAAATTTGAACCTCACGAAGGGAGAGAAGGGCGCGAGTTTTCGGACACCCCATAACGCACTTGCGAAGCGAGCGGATGTTAAGCGAAGCGAGCCACGGCGACAAATAATTCGCAGTCGTTGCGTTTCCACGCTTTTTCAGATCGGTGTCTCGGATTTCCGTGACGACTGAGATAGCAATAACGATAAATAATAATAAACATACCTACACGCTTGGCATGCCCCGCGCCAGTATCTATGCGAGCATTCGCGCTGCGCAGATCGCGGATATTCGTCGCGGTGTGTGTTTCGTGGCGAGCGAATTTCCGTTCGCGAGAGAGTTATTCGGCGAACCGATTATTGAAAAATAAGAAAAGCGGAAGGAAAACCATCTTTTAAATAGCGGCGTCGTTGTTAAACCGGTATACAGATCGCAGAGATGCTGCACAGATTTACGTCGCGAATTAATATCAAATTTGATCGACGTACGTAATATTGTGAACAAGGATTGTGCGGGGGAACTCCCTTCCCCTCCCCCCTTTCCCCTCCTGCCCCACTGATACATGGGGTTTCGTGTGGGCAATCCGCGGGGGGGGGTCGAAACCAGCTGTACACCATACACACCATTTTTCCATTGTTATGCAACATCTCGGAGACGTCGATTTACCGGAATCATTATTTTATTGTGTAACCATCTCGCTAAATTATACATACAGAGTGTGCGTTTTAACGTTGGAGATTTTCGTGTCCTTCTTTTTGTGTATCGTCGTAGGAAAGTTTTCAACTCGTTCCTACACGTTTCACTTTCGAGAGCGCACGGATTATTTGAGGGGAAGGAAAAGGAACTTTTCCAGGCCCCCGATATTCGCGGGACATATCCTTTCTCTCCTCGTCGATGTAGTTTCCGATGTTATATCTCGAGAAGCGCGCCTCTTCTTTTTTTCCCCGTTCCGCCTATGTGTGTGTGTGTGTGTGTGCGTGCATTCGTGTCCGCGGCGTTTCCGCGGTGCGGAGGAAAAAGCGAGAACAGGAAGGGGGGAGGGTGGACGCGAAGAAATCCTGGCGGATCGCTATTCAAACTGCGGAATTATAGTTTCACGTATAAATAGCAATTATAATAGATTATCCAATAGATTGATAACCGCGCGCTATCGCGATGCATATCTCCGCATTGAGTCGCGGGTCATAAACGATCCGCGGATTGTAAACTTATAATCGACCTTTGACGTCATACGATCGTGACGCGTCTAGATTTGTCCGGAACGAGCGACCGCGAGCGTGCGCGCGCGCGCGCGAACCCGCGCGTGCGTTAATCGATCACGCTCGTCTCGATTATTTAATCGTTCCGTGCGCCGCGCACGGAACGGAATTCTGAAATTCTCTCACGGCCCGCGAAGATTCGGATGAAACAAAAATCGATGGTTTATATATAGTCCCCCGGGGAGGGGGAGGGGGAGGGGAGGGGGCAGACACGGCTCGTGTCGCGTGCGAAAGACAAAGACGGAGTACATCGCGAGTTCGTGTCCAATCGTCCTTTGAAGGCGCACGAGCGTTTAATCACTCCAGGGAAACGCCATCGAGTTACGCAATTTGAATTTCGGCGAAGAAGCGCCATTTGTCCCGCGAAGAAACAGCGATTCGTCTCTCTCTCTCTCTCTCTCTCTCTCCCGGGAATTCGCTTATTATAAGTTTACGCTTATTTTTACGTAACTTTTTTTTTTTACGTAACTCTATTTACGGCGCTAAAATTATATCGCGGAGATCGTAACCGCGATAATCTCTTCTTTATTTATTACGTTTCCGAACAACTGACTCGACAATTACGGAAAAATTTCCGGAGTCCAAATCGTTATCGTTGGCCGGCCGGCGCGGCGGGTCATTTGGACGGTGAGGTACCTTATTAAAATTGAACCTTATCATTCGTCCTTCCCGCCGGAGGGAAGGCCGGGGATGAAGGGGGAAGAGAGAAAGAGAGAGAGAAGGTATCGGTACTCAATCTACGAACTGCGAGCGCCTCCGCCGATAGGGGTAATTAGCGCCTGTTGATTGGTCAACCTTCGCCGGCGCGCCATCGCTCGCTACGTCGCTCCGCGCGCCGTCGACGCCGCCGCCGCCGCCGCCGCCGCTGACGACGACGACGACGACGTACGCCGCGCGGTTTGTTGTGGGGGTGGGGGCTTATTTACTCGCGCGCCCAGGTCGCGCCGATCTCGGGCGTGCGGCGTGGCGTTAGTCCGCGCATGATGCGCGTCGCGCTTTTTCGTCGGGTGATTCATCCTCCTCCTTTTGCTTCCGCGTTCACGCCTGGCTTCTTCTTCTTCTTTATCGTTGTCATCGTCTTCTCGTATTTACCTGCTGCTGCGTCGCCGTTTTCTTCGCGTTGGCTCCCGTCCGCGCGGACGATGTCGTCGCGACGCGACGATTTTCTCGTGGAAATTCTCGTACGGCGACACCGTGCACGTCGATCGATATCGGTATTATAGGCATCGGAACGCAGACTGTGGAACCTAACGATTCGAGACTTGTAACATTTTGAAAACGTCTCCGTTAGTTGCGCTAGATACTTCTATAAGTGACTGTATCTCGAGCGCTCTGTGTGTAAGATAAGGAGCGAGAAGGACTTTATGAACTGGCACCTTAGGACACTTTTGAGAAGAGAGATATAGTTCGTGTGAGTCAAGTGACACGCAAACAGATCGGACGATTTATCTGGCGGGTTGTGTCGTAAAACGAAGGCCGTTAAGCTGCTCGAGGCCTCACGACGCTTTTGAACACCTTTGATGAGAGACACGTGGAGCATCAGCTCGCGCCGAGGTCGTTCAGAGCTGTGAGCGATTCGTCGTTTTCGACACCTACGGTGGCCGCGAAAAGGTTCTTGGGAGCCGCCTGATGGCACCCGATCTCGAGAAGAGGCGCCAGGAATTAAGGAGGGGCAGCAGCGGGACCTTGGACCATGTCAACGATCATCCGGGCATGCTCTTACAGTTGAGGTGTGCAAACGGCACGGCGGATCCTCATTGTCATGGTAATTAAAGTAGTTGCGCCCGCGATGTGTTTTGGAGCGTGTTTCTATGGCCGTCTGTTGTTTTCCTCGTTCGAAAACTCCGAATTTCCGTCTGCCGTTCCAAATGTGGAGATGTCAATTTTCCGTTTTATATCCTACCTCCTTCCACGTTCGCTCCTTGTGTAACTCTCTAAGATTGCCATCTGTTAGGACTACAGCAAAGTCCTGAGCCCAGATATTTTCAGTATGGATTTTTAATGAACTAAACCGGTTTCCTTTTCAACAAAAAATCGTTCGGTTTCCTCGTGTTTTCTTCGCTTCTAATATCTTCGTTCCAAGATTTCTGATGCGGATATCGGTTTGATTCATCGCGAATTGAAGAATTTTCATAGAGTTATTTAATTTGTTTAAGGACAATGTTTGATTCGTTAGTCTAATATGAAGATTCTTTAATCTGATTCGTTTTTTAAACAGAGATATAATTCAATTTAATATGTTTTAACGATTTTTGTGGTCGCCAAATGTATGAAAATGGAATTAAAATTTGTAAAACAAATTTAATATATGCATAGAATAAAATTTTTTTAATTCATTGAAATTTTTAAAGCGTTAAAACACAAAAATGATATTAAAACGTAAAAGATAAAAAAATGAATTGAATAAAGCAAAAAATAAAATACCTTTAAATTGTAATAAAAGTTTGCATTTTATTGCATTCAGGATAACATAAAATGTAAATTCAATTTATGAAACAATAAGATATGACAAAATCTATATTGATCAGAACAAGGTTCGACAGTTTTTGATATAATCTATGTATATTTAGATAGCAACGACACATCGTCAGATTCCTTTACCGTGACATATCAAGAAAATATTTTATTTATGCCTACTTTATACAAAGGAAATAAATATCATCGGGCATTTATATTACCAGAATTGAATTTAAATAATCACGAGAAAGTAATTAGACAGTATGCCAAATTTTTTTATGATGAGTCCGAGAACTTTCGGGTTTATATCAAGCAAATAATTTTTTATATTTTATAACAATATTAAATTAATTAAAACAAGATATTTTTTTATTAAAGTTTAAGCAGTTTTTTTTAATGAGCTCTGTTTGTCTTTAATGATTTGTTAGAAATATTATTTTTGAAACATGCTGACATTTCTCATACATATAACCATGAGAAAGAGTTAAAATATTAACAAAGTTGATACATTTTTTTTTTATTTGTATTTTATGTTCGTTCTAATTTCATAATTTTACACAAAATCTTCTGATCTTTTAACGATTTCGTATTTTCAAGGCTTCTTTAGACTATTAAATGCGAGTCAGAAGGAAATTATCAATCGCAATGCAACAATATTACTTTTATACGCTTGTATCTGTTCGTTTACATTTGCGGAACGAAATATTTGTCCGATGTTCATATCGCGCAGTGCGTTATTAAAGACGATTAAGGCAGCGATAAATATTCTCTCTCCCTGCAAGTCATCTACGCCAGAATGCTTCTCACTTTGAGTTCGGAGGTGGAAGTTAGTGTTTTTCCTCCAATTTCCTTTTCATATATATTTTATAAGAGTCATAGTGTGCATTTTAAAGTTATCAATCTATATAGGCCAGAAATGAATTGTCAATTTGCGATTGATACGCTTATATTTTTCCGTGTACACTCGTGGACAGAATTGTTGCGACACTTTTTTTTATTTGGTTTCGGAACGCACTAATATACTATCTAATAATACTATCTTTAGTCTAAAGATAGTATTATTAGTACATCAATCGTGGTTTGCATTTGCAAAATATTAGTGCGTTCCGAAACCAAATTAAAAAAATCCTAAAGCCTTGTGTCCACGATATTAGAAGTCGATCCACGTATTCGAACCGAAAACTGTGTAGCCAATTAACTTGCAGTTTTTACGGAAAACCAGTGATTTTATTGCCTACACAGTTTTCGATCCGAGAACTTGGACCGATTTCTAGTAGGCCGTGGACACAAGGCTTAAGAGTCGCGTTCATTCTTAAGCCTTATATAATGTCGGTCTACATGAGGATTTTAAGCCCTAAGCAGTAAGAAATAGACCAAAATCGTAGTCGAATATGAGAAGAATGATCGATTGTAATTGGTCAATATCTTACGGTGTAAGATTTAAAGTTCTTATTGTGAACCGACACTAATCACACTACGGGTTGCCGATTAAGATTCTCGCCGGTTCTATTTCAGCCAATCACGGTACAGCGAGCCCTGGCCAAAATAAAATCGTGAACCGTAGTGTAATTACGGCTTTACTTTCGCTTTATCTTTCGATCTTGACACTTTTGCACAGTCTACTTCTTTTTTATTCACGACTTCTTCACTTTCATTCATATCTGTTTCGTTCGTTTGCTCTCTTATTACTTTTCATCTCATCGAGTCATGCGTAAAAACGAAATACGGATTTCTGTCTCCAATGCGACGGCCACTGACTCGAAGGAAAAAGCATTAAGTGCAGATGTCTTCTTTCCCGCAATAGAAGCGGATGCGCAATATCTATCGCAAAAAGGTGGAAAAGGAGTATTATATCTCTGCTTTTAGCTTTTTACTTGAAGTACATTGTACAGCGAAGTATAAAAGCTGCTGCCGAGTCTATCTCTTATGCTTACGGCTTTACAGTCTTCTACTACTTTAGACAATCTATAATTTATATTTGAAATAAAAAAAAGTATTAAATTATATATTTATATTTTTAATGAAAAAATGTATAACGTCTTGTGAAATGTGTAACATAAAAACCATTTTAAGTTATCTCAGAATCACAAACGTATTAAAATACACGGCACATAAAAAATTGCAAATATAATTCTACTCTGAAATCTGACAACAGCAGAATTGCAAAATTGTCTAAAGTGGACTTTAAGCACGAAGCAAAGTTTGCGCGCGAGAGAAATGTATGACATAAAAACCATTAAGTTATCTCAGAATCACAAACGTATTAAAATACACGGCATATAAAAAATTACAAATAGTAATTCTACTCTGCGTGAAATCTGACAACAGCAGAATTGCAAAATTGTCCTAAAGTGGGCTTTAAGCACGAAGCAAAGGTTGCGCGCGAGAGCGCGAGCGCGCGCGCGAGTTCTCTTTTACGGGGTTAATGGACTTATGACGAATGTTTTTCCGCACTATCTCCCGCCGGCATTATTGTTGAAAATACTCGGCGCTAGTATCGCAGCCGGCCAGCGGAGAAAACGGCCGTGTGTAAGTATGTGCGCGAGGTTTCAGATAACCTTCGCGGTTCCTGATACGCGTCTAAGGGTTCAGACCCGATGAAATATGGGAGCGAGATACAGGGAATAAGAAATGGGAGCGGGAAGAAGACGATCTGCGGCAAACACAGTTTACGCGGAAATTATTAAAAGCAAATTGGTCGATGCGGGACAAAAATGGCGCTGGGTTGAACAATCAATTGAAAAAAAAAAAAATTAATAAATTTGTTCACACATCGGTTTTTTTTCTAATTAAAGTCGATTATTAAATTTTCAAACGCACGCAACTTTTGAAACTCGAAAGTTAGACGTTCGAGGGGGATATGTTATATTTTTCAATGTACACTCGATTCTTTGTGTTGGGAATTAAAAATTAAAGAACCGACGGTTGGAACAAAAATCGCGAGTTACGAATTGAAGAAAAATTTAACTTCAGACAGAGCGGGATATCATGTCTGTTGTAAGGCGAATATTAATGCGGTCGTATTCCTGCCATTGTTTACGAATGTGCTCCGTGAATGACGTCACTGATGTTGAACGTTTTTACTCGGTCGGAATCGAATCGATCGTGCGTCGAATGAGAAAATAAAAGAATTAGTTTATTACAAAAAAACTGATGAATTATTTATGCAAATCTATTAGTGCCTCTATAGGTCTTTAATTAACCGAGACAATCTGTAAGTCGAGGTATTTAAAAACAGAAAATACTTATGCAACCGTTGAGTAACAACGTCGTATCTTTTCTATATCAATCGGATTTGTTTATTGAAAAATCGTACGCCGGAGTCGCTTCCTTCTCGGAGCAGTCGATGAAAATTCTCAGGACTCACCGATTTGAATATATTAGATATACCGTAGATAATATCCGTAGTACTCTTTTTTTCCTTCTTCTCGTCCCAATAGGGACAAAGGTTCATCAAAGATAAAAGAGAGAAAAGGAGAAAATAAAAGAATAGAGGAGAAGATGGAAGGGGGAGGCAGAAGAGAAAAAGAGAGTCCAGTATCCGAATTAAGTATCCGAATTAAGTATTCGAGAATGTAAAGGTTCCAAGGTTCCCGACTCTGGTCGAGGATGTTATGTAAATATCCGAGGTGACTCAGGGATATTAGCTCAGTCTGAAAAGTTCGTTAACTTTAATTGCGTTATCATAAACATGTACGGCGTGTTGCCAAAACACACTCTTTTGACGATCCGTCCACATGCGTGAGACACCGTCGCCGACAAATCGACACGCAGAGCCGCGCGAGTCTTCGGCTTCGCGCTCAATGATCGCGCTAAAATTCTCGTGTAAACACGAATGAACGCGTGTATACGCGGTTCATTAACGGCGGCGCTGTGCACATAGTTGAATAACGCCTGTAATTCGTTCAATAACAGAAACACGCGCGGACCCACACACACACACACACACACACACGCGCGCGCGCGCGCGCGCGCACACGACGCGAGTTGACTCAATTGGCGGCGGATTGATAAATTCGATTAGGCCGAAACCACACGAAACTGGTTTTTCGAGACGGCAGCAGTTAGCGCGCCGTTGACAACAACGCTCCGGGGATGCTTATTTTCGAGCCGAGTATTTACGGGACTGTGTTAATTGTCAACGCGCAACACTTCTCCCTCTTTTTCTCTTTTTCTCTCTCTCTAGCGAGATTACGGAGTTTTGCGGACCACAGCGAAATCTGTCGCGTTGAAATATTCTAATTGGGAATATAATTATTGTAAGTAATTAAAATGAGAGCCATCGGAGGTATAATTATTATAAACAGATCGAATTAAATTTTAGTTCGAGATGTACAAAGTACGGTTATCTCTTTGAAAGAAAAGGTGTCATTTCTATTTGCATAAAATAAAATTTTATTGACAGATTTTATTCGTGAAATTATTCATGTTGTTGTATTTTCATTTATTTTAAAGTGAAACTCAACAGAACGGAGCAGAGCAATTTGCTTAAAATTCTTACTGGAGCATTTTATATATTCAGTAATTATATTTAGCCTGGAGTCGCTTTCTTATCCAATGACACGAGCGCCGACACGAGACGCGATAAATTAATATTTACATTGATACAGTCGGTTAAAGTAATCATCTTTGCAGTCGATTAGGATGATAGATATTCTCCTTGAGATAGAAGTATATCTCCTTGAGATAGAAATATCACACAATATGATTTCGACATTGGTTTCTCCCTAAATTTTGAGCAATTATCTTAACGGTTCTTTTAAAAACTGTTTAAATATAAATTCTCTTGTGTAAAGTTTATTTCATTGTTACTTTTATTCTTTCTATTGGTTAATAGAATTAATACACAAATAGTACACAAGAGATTTTCGTATTAAATTATGAAAACTAAAGGGAGCATTTAATAGAAATTGATAAATGGAGATCGATTATTGATTTTCTGATTTAAATTACGTTATGTGTCTTTTAAATTGTTATTACTTGATTACTATTACTATTTTGTTGGTACAAAATCTTCGTAGAGATGAGATTCTGGTAGAGAGAAGATACTCGTTTGGGACACATGTATCGCGTTTTCTTTTTTTTGATTGTGGATTTCAGATCCCCAAGGTCGCGATATACAACGGTTTATACACTGGTACATGTCACTGACATGGCGATAAAAATCGACGACATCGTTTCTGAAGTTACGGAAATTCACGCAGTCGTGAATATATTAAATCGAAAAGAAATGCCATCCGTGTGCGCGCTCGCCACGCGCGCCGCCGCACCGTAAATCGAAATTCATCAAATAAGCTGTAATTTCCTCTTATCGCCCCAAGATCTTGTCTGGCCCCTTTTTCGTCAGGAGCGTGCCCGCCAACCATTGAAATCATCCTCTTATCGAGGCTCGTTCGAATAGATACACGGCGTGTCTTATCTGTAAGCCGCCACCGTCGCGCCTCTAATCAGCTATCAGTAATCAATAAAATTGATATGTTGCTTCTTTATTTTCTCCATCTTTGCTGTATTATACTTCTTTGTTTCCTTCTGCTTTGCTGCATCACACTTAATATTTGCTACTATATTATACTATTCTATTATTATCACACGAATATCCTGATATTTTGCATTTTAACTCTCCGTTTTATTCTCATTTACACTTTGGACTCTTTCACAAGTCTAATTTAATTTGTTTTTTTCGTTAAATTTTAACGTTCTCTTATTTCGATCCTGAAGCATCGTTGATGTCGGGATATCGGACGCGCTTCGTCTCTTAGACTCCTCCACTTTCGAAATTGTCGAAATTGTAGGGCAGCAATAAATATATACCGCGCCTCTGTCGCTGTTTGCTCCCTTTCTTTCGGTGCCGGTGCCAAGCAGTGCCGAGCTCCTGGAGACTCTTCAGCTACTTATCTCGACTACTTAAGTAGGCTATCAGAGATGCCATTAAGTGTACACAGACTGCTCCGCGAGCTTGCATTCGTCGCAACAAAATTGTTCGTCGGAATTCAAGAAGGTCCTCAAAGTATTTGCGCGCGCGCGCGCGAGAGAGAGAGAAGGGATATTTTGCTGAAGTATTGTACTATTCAGCAGGAAAAGTTACACATAAATAGATTCGTATAAAACAATTGAGTAAATAATATTGGTGATTTGAACTGAACATTGCAATCGACATTTTTCAAACGAGTTCAAATATACAGCTCTCATTTATCTGAAAGAAAAGTTAAATATTTAAACATTTCCAGTTCATTAATGTCGAACTCTATAATGTCTGCAGCACGGTTTGCCATAAAAAATCAACGTGTCTATTTACATAATCATGTTTATAAAATTCTTTTGTGTTTGCGACTCGATACACTTTTTTTAGACGTCTGCAAACGATGTCTAATTTTAGAAAACGTGATATGCTCCGATCCGCTACTTATCATAGAGTTCGAGAGTTCCATTATAGAACCTTGATCACTTCTGCATTATTTATGAAATTCTATTATCGGCTATGTATGGAACAAGGCTCTATTACAGAACTATATGCAGCGTTCGTTTTTTTCCTCTCTCGCAGTGTCTCTTTAACGTGTTTACGTTTTCTCTCCGCGAGTTTTCGATCGCGAAGATTCATGAAAGATGAACGGCCCTGGAAAATCGAATCAATCGGCCCGTTCCGCCGTGACGGACGATGGCAGTACGTCCGTCCGCGCGCGGTCACCGTCGTCGCCGAGAATCGATCGGGCATCGATCCACACGGCCGTGTCCGTCCGTTCCACTCGTCCTTCCCGTCCGCATTCGTCCTGGTAACGAATATATCCTTGAGACTCGAGAGGAGAGGCGCCGTAGTTAGCGCGCTCGCGCTCTGTTTGCCGTGTAATAGTAACGATGTTTATCGATCCTGTTATCGAGGGTAACATTCTCTCCCTTTTTCTCTCTTTATTTCTCTCTCTCTCTCTCTACCTCCGCCGGGCAACGAGGACGTTGCGGCTGGAGAGGACGCAAACACACGCCGGGCAGGAGCCCTAATTCGTCTTGGCGGCGCGGCGCGGATACCCTTCCTTCCACGGTGGCGCTCTCGCGTCCCGCGGCGCGCCGATAAAGAGATACATTCACCTCTTGCGCTCTCGCAGGTGTACGCAGAGGCGGCGCGGCGTTCCGCCGCCGCGTTTATTTATCGGCTGGCAAGATTGCCAGGGCAATTAAAAGCCATCGGAGCGTCGTCGCCGCCGCCGCCACCCGCGAAAGACCTTCGCGATTATTATCTTTATGGCATTGCCGCTTGATTATGCAGCTATCGTGGCGACCGTATCGCGCTATCGGTTATTTGCGAGACAACCGAAGCGGGAGAGGGGGGGGGGCGGGTAAAGGAAGGGGGTGGCTATACGCGACTCTTCGAATCAGATGCAGAAAAATGCATGCAGGCGAGCGAGCAAGCGAAACCGTTACTCGCGAAACTTCGTGCGTAACGTCTGCATCCGTGGACTAAAACTGGCGTCCGTTTTACGGAACTGGGACTTTTTATTTAAGGTTTTTTACGATATATATATATATATTTTTTACTTGTTTTCCATTCTCGGTAAAATTGGAAAGTTCATGCGAAGCGCGAACACCGCGAAATCGAATTCCAATCGCAGCTCCTGCGTTTGGAATGGATCTTGAAAATCACGGACCTGTTGATCGCGGCAAACGATATTAGGTGTCTATATATATATAGAATTGGTTTTCCAATTCAAGTAAATGAAGGACGTACATTGCAAAATTGAATTAATCCCAGTATTTGTTTATTTTAGATAGGACTCGCGAGAGTACGGATTAAAACTTCGTGGATAGTAAAGACACTCCGTTTTTACCCTTGCTCCGAATTGTTTGGAGCGATGAATGAAAAGCGGGAAAAAGGGAGTGCTATACTTTTTCCCGTGAATCATATAAGTTTTGACGCGGTGACGCGAATAAAAGCAACGAATGTAACGCCGGGTGAAAGATCGCGAGATTGAATAATGTTCTCTTATGACGATTGACACACGGAGGAAAAGGAATAATTGTTGCAACATGACATAATGATCGGCAATAACGGGCGGCAGCGGCGGCATCAGAAAAGGAAGGACGGGGAAAGGGGAGGAGGGAAAGGGAGAAAGCGGGAGAAACGAGATTGGAAACCGACGGAGCCAGGTCGTTGACATCGTTCCGTGATTTTCCTCGACGTTCACACAGATGCATCTCTTATGCACGTGTGTGCACGCGCCGATTACGTGCCCATCCCCTTGCAGCCGGGTAGCAGGAGGCGGGGTGGAAGAGGGGGCGAGAGAATCGAACCCCGTCGCCACCAGTTGCGTCCGCGATTGCAACTTCACCCCCACGCAATTATCTCGTCCCAGTAGTCTATAGGTGGTCTATAGATAGACCGTCCGACATTGCTCTGTCTCCCCCTTTTCGCCGCACCCCTCTCGCGCTCGTCATCTCTCCGTGTCTTTTTGTCCCTCTTTTCGTCCCGGTTCTCGGTACATTTCGCATCTTTTTTTCCTTTCTTCGCGTTTCTCTCTCTCTCTCTCTCTCTCTCTCTCTCTCTCTCTCTTCCCTCAACGATACACACGACGTCGGCTTTTCACGCCCGACGCATAAATCGACTCTTGGTTTATCAATACTGCATCGAGCGGTGCTTCTAGCAAATTTGACGGGTGTAGTTTAACTCCACCAATCGGCGAGCGTATCGATAGTTCGAGGACTGCAATGATTCTACTGCTCGGTAATATTCCACACTTTCTACGGTTTTAGCGTTCTGAATTTCGAAGAATAGAGGAAATTCGCTGAAGTCTCGAAATTCAAGCAAATATCATTTTTAAAGAGGGAGGTCTAGAAAAATTACTTTTTCATGAAACTTGATATGTAAGATTTGAATGATCTCTAAGAATTTGTGGTTTGATGATTTTGACGATCTGAGGTTATAATGTCGATTTGTTGTTTATAATGTTTTTAAGGATCTGAGGATTTGTGGTTTTGATGGTTTTGAAGATTGGAGGATTGGATTTGTGGTTCCGATTAGAATCTCTCTCTAGTAAGAGTCTGGCCAACTGGCAACAGACAATGCTGAAGTACGACGGCAATGATAGATACACGAAATAACAAAAGCAACATAAAAATACTGTTAAAATATATTTTTATAGTGCCCATATGAAAATTATATAACTAATTCAACATCTTATGCCAAATATTTGTGTTTATATTTTTTTATACATATAATTAAAATAATAAATTAATAGAATAATAAAAATAACGACTGGCTGTTGTATTCCTGATTGTTCAATCTTAATCAAAAAAGGATTTTCACTGAGAGATATACCTCCTAGATCTTGTATATCTCTTAATTGGTTTCGCCATCGCTGGACGCAGATTTACTCAAATCAATCGACATCAAATAATAGTACCTGGTCAGATGTTTACTTAGAGGAATTAGGATTGGTTGGTTTTGAGAATCTAAAGATTTATGATTTTGACAATTTTGAGGATCCGAGGATTTGTGATTTTAACGACTTCTTAGAATTTATGACAAACAGAGTCAGAAAACCCGTTTAGTAATACGTCATATTTCGGTGTTGTAAATTGTAAGAATTGACCCACACAGTCGAGTATTCTCCTCACATTCGGCTGTGATCGGTCAATTTTTACGATTTACGATTTATGACACCGACATGCGACCTATTATAGAATACGATTGATCTAACAGAGAATTTATGATGATTTTATGATTTACAAGATTTGTCTCTTCAGCCCCGTCTACGTATATCTTCATCTATGTATTCCATCTCCATCTATGTAATACCAGGTGTGCAGACAAACTGTTCGTCTGCACACCTGGTATTTAAAATTGTCTTCATCTCACTTCAAAACCGGTGAAAGGCGATGTCTGGAATAACGAGGTCTGATTTGCAGGTAGCAATGCAGGCGGTGCGCCGTCAACGGTGACAGCATCGTCCGTCTCGAGAACCACCGCGGATAATCGCGCCCACTCTGCGACCAGGAGGACCGTTACTAATAATCAGCAGCGACAGCAGCAACAAACTCCACAACAACAACAACAGTCACAGCAACAGAAACAGCAGCAGCAGCAACAGCAACAACAACAGCCGAAACAATCCAGATTCCCATTGTTGTCTCTCGGCGGCGTAACTGCGAGGATTTCTGATGAACACGGGCCTAGAACCGGTACGACGCCAGACGACAATTCGAACGACTCCGGCCTCGGCTCTGAGGAACGTCAGCAGCACTTCAACAATATCAATGTTAGTACCTGCTAACGATAAATAAGATCCTGCAGACCAAACGATTTTAATTAATCTTATTTGCTTAAACTACTATAGAGTAATTATCTAAGTACTGTACATAGTAATTATCTAGGTATTTATTATAAAAGTCCAGTAGCTATATCGTTAAAAGTTCTAGCATCTGTATAATACTATAAAATTCTAGCATGTTTTTTAATAGATTTCTAGAGATTCTTAGAAGATTTTCAGAGGCCCGTAAACTTGTTTTCGAATTTTCTATTTGTAGCACCACGAAAACTTAAAGAATAACGGAAATCTGAAGCTATGAGAGCATTAAATAACTTATCAGTTTGACAAGATTGATAAAATTTTCTCCCAAGAAATCCGCAAAGTTATTAATCGAATGATCTATCGCTTCTTTCGTTTTGTTTTCTTTTTCTCTTTGCTGAAAGATGGAATTGTGAAGAAGAAGGAGGAAGAGTTTGACGGGCCCGTTCGTGTGGTCCGTGCGCCTTCCTCACTCTTGCTACGGTTACGGCACTGAATCACCCTGTCGTTAGAAGCCAGATGAAGTTATTTAATGTGTTCACGAGGGTACGCGTGATCGTCATCAATATCGTCATCGGAGATCGCCGACCGCTCGAACGGTAGTTGAACCCAGCCGAGTTCTGATTCGTTAAATTAAGCACACAGACGCTCACGCACATACGGGGTGTTCCCGTTATACTGCTCGTTCAGCTCTTTCCCGTAGTATCAAGTAAAGAGCGATGCCGCATTTTTCAAATATTTCACGTTGAAAATTCTCTGACGATTCCATTTAATGTAATGTATCTAACAAAAAAAAATAATTCAATTTAATAAGCCTTGATATTTTTACCGGGATTAAAGATTTGCTGAGATAAAAATAATGTTCAACGTTAAACGGAATTAGTAACGGAATTGTTAACGGAGTTATATCGCTAGTACGTCAACAAAATTTTGTTGCAAGTCTGCCAAATTTTTTTGTATGACAATATTTCAGGTTCTAGCACTATCTTTCATCCGCTGATTGTTTAAATTGTACGAGATTCGGGAATAATTCTCTTACTGAATATTTATTATATATATATTTATATATATATGAGACACCCTGTATATACGTAGATTGATTAATTCCGTGATTGCTTTATCAGCTCTGGAACAACGTTGGCGAGGAGGATTCGAAGAGAAGGAAAATGGATATCAAATTAGAGTCCGAGGACGCGAACTTCGCGTTTCCGGAAGTAACACCGGGAACCAGCCCCGACAATAAATCGCCGACGGTCCGAACGGTTAATGGGATCGGTTTGGGAGGAATATCCGGCATTAAGTCCGGAAACGGTTCCATCGGTAGAGTTGTAGGAATAAGCAGACCTCGACCCGCCGTGCTGAGCAAAAGAACACCGAACACCCATCAGGGACCTATCACTCTTATCTCGCAACTATGTACGTCTTTAGATAGGTGTAGAATAAGCTTTAGTCGTAATAAATACGTTGCGAAGAGAAACAAATTCAATTCTTCAAGTTTTCTAAGGCAGACCAGGGGATATTGAGTCATTTCTAGCGATTGTTTTAATCTTTTCAAGTCGTGAACTCTATAAACCTTTGGTCTTTAGATTACTTGGGTTTTGTATCTTGGGCTTTGGATTCTTGAACTTTTCCCAGACAGCTCCGCACGCGTCTAAAAGGCGTCTTGTAAAGTTTCTCTTTGCGAGACGTACCAGTTGTCTGGGAAAAGTTCAAGAATCCAAGATTTACGTCAGACTTACGGATTCGCTTTTATCGAGAATAATATAACCCAAATTTTTATACGTTTCTCTTTCAAATTATGTACTTACTTGTTACATACGATAATATTTTCAAAAATCTTGCTGCCGGTTGATGCAATCATACGAAAATATCTTCTCCTGCAACATGTTCGTCAATATTGAGTATACGTTTTAGTATCAACAGAAGTATTATCAACAAAAATGTCGTGCACTTTATTGCATCTCATAAACTCAGTTGCCTCTAATAAGCGTTTGCCTTGCCAGAGGGAGGGGATAAACAATTCATTACTTTGGATAATAGAAGTCGTCTTCAATATTTTGCAACAAAAGCAAACTCAGTTGGCGGATTTATTTCCGGCAAAATTGCTTATTTTGTCGCTTTCACCGCCGATAAGCTATCTGCTACGGTTCGAGAGCTGATGCTCTCTTTTTCTTTCTCTCATAAGCGATAAGAAGAAAAGACAGCATTAATACACACGCGAAATTCGATACTTCGTTTTTTGATACCAAATATAGGTCAAACGGGTATTTATAATCCACGGACGTTGGAGCAGTGTGTTTCATCATAGACAATTATGTAAAAGATCAAAATGTAGTACGCGTTATTTGCCGATTAAAAAGTCAAATTGATTAACGATTCGTATTCGTTGATGATGATATAAACATTGTAAACTAACTTATCTTGAGTTTTTGAATTGGAAGTTAAAGTTTTTAGATTAAAAAAAAAACTTTAAATTTCCGCAATTTCTGTGTTCGAAATTAAGATGTTAGAATTATTAGAAATTTAAAACTTTTAAAATTGCCGTAAAAGATTTCTCCTAAGTTTGTGCCGCATTTTTTTGAAGTTTGAATATTTTAAATTAAAAATATATTTTTTTTTCTTTGTAGACTTTATCTATCTTCTAGATCTCCAAATAGTCGAGAATCTCTACTAATTTATTATGCGTCTAGTTTACTCTTGGATCACTTCCAACATAATATATCTGCCTTCCTTTGGCATTCTTTCAACAGACCAACGGTAAACATTCCGCTATCCAAAGATCTCGGCAATCTAGCACTCCTCTATTTACTCGCGCCTGCACCTGTTCCGTAAATTATTCCCTGACCTACCCCACTCCCCCAGATAAACCCACGCAGCATCCCGGGTCTAATGTTGTTTTCTGATCGCCACAGCCAATGTTTCCGCCGACGGCAAAACCCAACTGCAGATCGTCTGTCAACCCGAGCAGCAGCACCGGGCCCGCTATCAAACGGAGGGCTCGCGAGGCGCGGTGAAGGACCGCAGCGGGAATGGCTTTCCCATCGTTCGACTGATCGGCTACGACAAGCCGACGAATCTGCAGGTGTTCATCGGCACTGATCTCGGCCGAGTGGCACCCCACATGTTCTACCAGGCCTGCCGTGTTAGCGGCAAGAACTCCACACCCTGCATCGAGCGGAAGCTCGACGGCACGATCGTAATAGAGATCGACATGGATCCGGCGAAGGACGTTACCTGCGACTGCGTTGGCATTCTTAAGGAGCGCAATGTCGACGTCGAGCACAGGTTTCCTCAGGAAGCCGGGCTGCTACAAGGCAGAAGCAAGAAGAAGTCCACGCGGTGCCGCATGGTCTTCCGCACGACTCTCACACACGCCGACGGGACCACAGAGACGCTGCAAGTCTGCTCCCAACCGATAGTCTGCAGTGAGTTGATTGACATATACAATGGATATTTTATTCAGACGCTTGAGAAAGTAGCTACAGATATTGATTAAGAGGATGGGAAAGAAAATAATACATTCGTAAAATAAAGACATTATAAAACAGATGAGATGACTCAAGCTTGATGAAGAACATTTATGATTTGTTCAATTTTCTCATAAAGTTTTGTATGTTTGCAGCCCAGCCACCTGGCATTCCGGAGATCTGCAAAAAGTCTCTGACGTCCTGCCCGTGCACGGGCGGATTGGAACTCATCATACTCGGTAAGAACTTTTTGAAGGACACCCGAGTAGTCTTTCAGTTGGACAGCGACGATCTGACGAGCAGCCTGGAGCCGCACTGGGAGTGCACTGTGCTGCCGGACAAGGAGCATCTGCACCCGGTGCATCTGGTGTGCGTGATACCGCCCTACCGCAGGCAGGATCTAGCGCCCACGGAAACGGTCAGCGTCAAATTGTTCGCGGTGTCGTCCGGAAAGACCAGCGAACCTCACACCTTCCTCTACACGGCTGTTTCCACCCCCCCGCAGCCGTCCATAGGCAAAGTCGAGTCCATCTCACCCTCGCTAACGAACGGCGACGCCAGCCTGGCCGCGTCCTCCGCCGCGGTGCCGTTGGCCACAGGTATCGCACCCGGCAGTAAGTTCGATTGTTGGATCCTAAATTTCCGTATCTGTAAATCTAGATTTCTTAAATCTACGTTCGAGACTATATCTAGGTCTTTTTAAATCTTAAGCACCTATATATTTTTAATGTTAATATTACATCTTTTAAACTAGATTTCTTCAATTTACGTTAGAGACTATATTTAGGTGTTTTAAATCTTAAGCACCTATGTATTTTAAATGTTAATATCACACCTTTAATTTCCGATATTTTGAATTTTTTCACTCTTGCATTCTTAAGTTTCTAAAATTTTAAGATTTATTTGAAAAACTTTAGGTTTCTCAAATTCCTCACAAATAGATTGACATTTTGAGAGCATGATGTATTTAATGTTCAGGTCTATTAACGCAAACAACTGCGGGAGCTGCAAACTTCCTGTCGAATGCACCGGCCCAGTCGCAACAAAGTACCTCTTCGGAGACTGTCAAGAGCGACCCGAGTCCACCACCGACAGGAATATCCCAAGTGACTCCCGTGATGATGTGGACCTCACAGTCCTCGAACTCGCCTCCCGACATCATGATGCCGCCACCGCTCGTAGCAAATCCTCTAATGAACCGACGATCCTCGTCCAATCTACAGCTGATCCTGCCGGACAACCTGAAAACAGAAGTGCTGGATGAAAACAGTCAGAATAGTATGCTAAGTGAAAATAGCATGCAAAGCATTCCGACGCCGACGACGGCAACGAACGGGCCGACGTCGGTCACCTCTCCCCTTCAGCAGTTGGTTAACGAGAACTCCAGAGAAGCTGCACCCTCGCAAGCCGATATTATCCGGACCGTCGCGGCGGCCAATAACAGCCCTGTGCAAGAGACTGTAAGCGGCCTTCTCGGGGTGGTGGATCTGATACGTACTCAGCATCCTCTATCGATGGTGAATGCACATCAATGCACGACTTCGTTTGGAGGTGGGTAGCAAGCGTTTGAGAATTTGAATAGAATTGGATGACACACGATCAGGGGTCGGTCATATTTAAAATAACATTATTTAAAATACGTATTTTAAATTTAAAAAAAAGTAAAAGAGTTTTATTTTAAATAAGTTTCTGGAATCTATTTTTTATTTCAAATAAGTCATATCAGTTTTTTATTGGCCCCTACGATATTTTATTTTAAATAGATTTCTGGAATCTATTTTATATTTGTTTTTTAATATTTATTATTTTAAATAGCTTCTAATCTATTTCTTATTTAATATTTTAAATAGATTTTTGGAATCTACTTTATATTTTTCATTTTAAATAAGTCGTATCAGTTTTTTATTGGTCCCTGCGATATTTTATTTTAAATAGGTTTCTGGAATCTATTTTATATTTGCTATTTTAAATAAGTTTTATCAGTTATTTTATCAATTCTTGCACTTGGTAAACTCAATCAATAAAGTCTTGATTACTCTCATTTTTTAATTTTAAATTCTAAATAGTTTCAGTTCTTAAAATAGACATTTCTTAACTGTCGATTGTAGGCATGCATGAATCAACTCAGGTCCAAGTTCTTAGTCCTCATCGCCTTAAGGACACGAACAGTGTCCCGCCAACGGACAATGGCTCCAATGGAGCTGCCCTTCAAGGTGCCGGCGTAGTGGATCTTCGCATGAAACACCACCATCATCCCGACTTCGGTACGCTATCGAGTTTCACCGGTGCTTCCGGGACGCAGCCGTTGTCAGCGCCGAGCAGTCACGTGGTGGAAAAGTACCTGAATCACATAGAGACCTCGGTCGGCACCACCGAAGAATCTAATAATCCAGAAAACGAGTTCGCTATGCAACAGCAGCGGGCTTCCATTATTTCGGGAAGCAACCAACAGTCGGCGGCCCCGGGAATACTAACCAATGCAGGTACAATATTGCACAGAAAAAGGTCTATTACTTTACGTAGTAAAATCACAATTTAGGAACGTAATCTCTTTTTATTTTATTTATAATGAATTTAATGTTCCTAATTTCTCTATTGAAAACTACAAGTTACAAATTAGATAATATAAGAGGAATACATTTCTTGTATGATGTAGAAAACAGTGAGACATTGTGACGGTATTCTTTTCAGCACAAACTTCAGTAAAGTCATTGGACGCTTTAGTGAACTCCGCAGCTGAACAACTGGTCTCTCCGTTGCACTCGGTGAATCCTAATCCGACTGCAATGTTGAGCCACGTGGCAGCGGAACACGAGCCGATTGGTAGCGGTCAGCAGACTAGAACTAGTCCACCGATTCCGGTGAAGACAATGCTGCTGGAAGCGCTGATCCCGTCGCAGACGGTGCAGCCAATGGCAGAGATTGCGACAACGGTAGCGCCTACGGCGACGATCGAACAAACGGGAGATAATTTGCTAACTAGTATTAACGCGGCGCTATTACCGCCGTTGCCGGAGGCGCAAGTCAGCGCAGCAGCCGCCACGTCAAACACTACGGTATTTCTTAACCGAAAACAAAAAAAACATAAATGGACCGAGAAAGTTAGTAGTATAAATTTGGAACTTAGAAATTAAACTTAGGAAAAACATTTTTTAGAACCAAATTTTGAATCTTAAAACAAAATAAAAAAAATGTAAATTATAAATATGTACTACATTTAGAACAAAAATTTTCAGGCTAAAATTCTTTAATGCAAATAAATATAATGGTGTTCTTCCTGTTTTTTTCTTTTCAGGTTGCTGGCAATGTGAATCCGGCAGTCGCGGCGGAGCGTGCGATGCAGCAACAGATGCAAGCACTCACACAACAAGAGGTAGCCGTGATGCAGCAACAGGTACAACAGGTGGAACAGGTAGTAGCGCAAGCGCAGCAGCAAGTCGAGCAAGTCGTTGCGCAAGCGCACCAACAGGCGGTCCAGGTAGTGCATCAGGCCCAGCAACAGGTAGTTCAGCAAGTGGTGCAGCATGCTCAAGTAGTGCAGCAAGCGGTGCAAAAGGTGCAGGCTGTGCAGCAAGTTCAAGCAGCCCCCCAAATGGTGCAGGAGGCTGAAGAAGAGGTGCAACAAGCAGTGCATCAAGCAACGCAGGAAGTGGTGCAGCAGGTTAGTGATAATTTTATATACATTTACTATTTAATTTATTATATGTATATAGAAATATATAGAAGCATATGCAAACTTTTAAATATACATGTTTTTCTTGAAAAATCTAAAATTAACAGACAAAATTTTAATAATTCTACACTCTTTTAAAAGATTTATTGCTTCTCTCTCTATCATTGTTTGTTAGTCATTAAAAATTATATATGTGTATTCCAAATTGAGTACAATAATTAATGTCAAGTGCACGAAAAAAATGTTTCAGGTTCAAGCAGTACAGCAGGCTATCCAACAGGCTCAAGCGGCCCAGGCCATGCAGCAGGCTGTCCAGCAAGACATCGGCTCCATGCTGAGCCAGCCCGCGAATCTTGTGGCCGAAGCCAGCTCCGCTCTGGCTAGCGGGGCCGCCCAGGAACCCTCTCAACAGCGTTTGACCAACGCGGCGGAGCAAGCTATCAACAATGTCATCACCAACGCCACGAAGGACATTATCAACAATCGGCCGATCTCGACGACCACCGCTCACGCAATCATCGCCACGAAGAAAATTCTGAACAGCGTGGCGACCCAAAGCGCACAGTTGATGAACAACGCGATGGAGGGGATCCTGCCCAAGTCCCCCTCGGCGCAAAACAACATCATCGAGCAGGCGCAAAACAACATCATCGCCAACAAATCGCCGCCGGTACCGGTCGCACTCCCGGTCACTCCAAATCGCCAGACTGTGAACGCTCCGATTCCCAATCCCGCCGCGAGTGCCGCGTCCAACAGGAAGACCGAGGACGGAATGTTGCCCCAGGAGCTCACCTCCATGTCGGAACACGATCTTCTGAGCTACATCAATCCCAACTGTTTCGAGCAGCTTCCGCAAAGCGGATTCCTCTTGTAGTACAATCGCGTTTTCTCAGCAGAGGCGGAGAGAATGACATTTTCTCCGACGAAATTTATTTTTCCGAATGAAAAAAGTTTATAAAGGAATCTGCCTTCTGTCTCCTGCATTTGGTGCTAAAAATATAGCTGGCTAGTTTCAAATCTCACTTGCCTCACATTGAAGAGTGTTTAAAACGTTACATGGAGCTTAGACCTAAGGCCGTTAACTAGCTAAATGTGGGATACATGATTTCAAGAACGTTTTGGACAATGAAAACGTCTTGTAGAATATATATGTTTTTTTTTTTTGTTGGACCTTTGCGTTGCCTGGATTTATTACTGTGCAGGATTAATCTCGACTCGTCGGGTTGCAGGGTCGACCACCTTATCCCCGACGCTAACAGTTCTGTGTCACGTTTGTGATGCGAAGTCACACTTTTTTTGTAGAAGGGAAAGTAGAAGTGCACTATGTCAACTTTGGGTCTCAGCACAACACAAGTTCTCTAGCTTCAGAGTTTTTCGTAATTACGAATTTTTATAGAAGTTTCCAATCTCCGATTGTTGGACTTTTCAATCCTTTCGGTACGGCAGAGTCCAATTGAAAAGCGTTCCTGCTAGACGAGCATTTAGAAGCACGTTTTAATAGTACATATAGCTACTGTAATACATACGCACTTGTGGATTTCGTGCGTTTTTAAAGAAACGTAAGAACTGTTTTCATATACTCTCCTCGGATTCGATATTCTACTCGGATCATATAATCTACTCGGATTCGATATTCTTCGTGCCGAAAGGGTTAGTTTTATTTTTAATTTTATCCGGTCAATTTTATTCGGTACCTATACAATAAGACATTTGTGAGATATTTGGCTATTTTTATCGAAAGCATTATAATAACACGTTTCGTAATGACCCAAAGTTTTCAGAGATACTTCCTGATCGTTCTGTGATTCACGGCGAAGAGAGAAACGCCGTCCACAGCAGCAGATCGTCATAGTACTATTAACATTTAAGTATAAGACGGGCGCACGAGAAAGCGCGACAAATTCAGATGTTCTTCTCTTTCACACATCTTTCCTTTCTTTCTATACGTTTTATCTTTTCTATGAATTGTCAAATTTCTTGGCGATTCGTTTATTTATCTCCAACAGGATGTATATGCATTCTAGATATGCGTCGCATATTATCTTGGTTTTTGCATGCTTTATCTTGGTTACGAATTCTTTTTACTTGCAGGATTCACCGAGTGAATAATGCAAACGCAGAAAAATATGTTGTCCGGATAATTAATTAATCGTCAAAACTTGCGTTGCGTTTCAAAAACTGACGCCCACGCACAATATTGGGATCCAATATCGTGGGATTTTTAGAGGTAATTAATAATTTAATATTGACACGAAAGAAATTGAGAAGTTAATTCAGAGATAGTGAAATAAGAGGCCAAGTTTCCAGTTTCATTCCTCGAATCTTGGAGTCTTTACTTCTCGTTTTTTGCGAAGATAAAAGAAAAATAGATGGCCAGAATGGGTGCGAACACATACGCGTAATTATGTGAACTTACATTACCGATTACGCCGTTGTGATTATTATTGACTTGATTTCATTGCGAAAGAATGGATCATCTCGTCGCTGTGGTCTCCACATGTCTCAAGTATATATTTCGTATGTTTAGAATTATGTATATTGTTCGATAATCGAAGTTATTTTGTTTTTCTTCTCTTTTTTGTTATCTAGTACATCGATAATGATAATGGAGTTATGTGAATGCATTAAATGTTATCATTATTTCATAGAGGAATAGAAAAATGACAGGAAATGAAAGAGAGAGAGTGAGAGATTATGTTGTATGTTGAAAAATAGTAAATATATATATATATATAAATATATATATATAAAATATATATATATTTTTTACGTTTATCCAAAGAGAGAGTAGAGAGCGAGTTAAGTAACAAAGTGAGCTTATTAAGGATACATGTCCAATATAATTATTATATATATATATATATATCGGATATAACTGAAGTGCGTTGCGAAGCTCTTTAACAATTAATATATTTTCTTTTCTGTATTCCTTTCAAATTTACTCAGATAAAAATCCTCAGGGCATGTAACTCTTCGCTCATTCTGATTCCGCATGAACTTTTTCGGGAGTCAGAACGATACGATACGATTACGTATCGATCGAATTGGTTAAAGGAACATCGCGCAGTAAACGTCGAGTTTACGTTTTTGGAGGAATATATTATATGATCGTGCCTGGATTCTTGAGATCATCGATGATCTTCAAAATCATCAGATTAAGAATAATATCTAAAATTTTCTAAATTCTGGAATTGTTGAATTTTCAAAGTCGTACAAACTTCTCATGTTTTTAACTTTTAACACATTAGTTTCCACCCCTCAAGATTCCCCTAATAGAGGAAAATCCTAGGAATACTGAACTATTCTCTTGAATTTTAAGTAATGAGATTTCTGATCTCCGGTATTCCTAGGTGTTAAAAAAAAAATTATTGAATCATCGACTTCTTGAATCATCATGTTTATTTCAATGTTTCGCACTTTAGCGATATTCCATGTACGTATATCGCGACATCGAATTTTTCGGGGTAGTTCCCCACATGTTCAAGACGAGCGGTGCTAATATTCGCCAAGATTATATAGCTAGTAGACAGAGAGCGAGAGAGCGAGAAAGAGAAAGAGAGAGATTTTATAATGAAAAATATAAAGAAACATTTATTGTCGCGACAGCAACATGTCTTTGTAGCCAAGTATATATACACACATATATATATATACAACATACATACATATATATATTTTATATTGACCGTTGTAATGTGTCCGTAGCTGCACGCGATGACTAATGGTTCGCCTCAACAGGGAAGATAACTTGTGTATCACTTGCGATATGTACCTCGTGAAAAATTGTCGTAAACGTGTGCTCTTCTCGTTGTACGCACGTCACTGATAACAGCTACCAGCCTAACTTCGACAGAAATTCGTAACAATGTATCATTATTTACTCCTGTAAGTTGAATAAATGTTTCACAATGATATTCTCACGCGCGTTCTATGTCTCGCTCTGAGGTTTCCTTCAATGTCAGTAAAAACTTAATTCAGACTTACAATAACAATATTAATTTGAATTAGACCGCGTAAGTGAATATAATACAAATAAATTTAAGAGCATCTTCCACAGCCGAGAGTGGATCTTGATCCTAACAATATTTTTATATAAATTTCAAATCATTATTCAGTCATTTAAACTATACCGCATCAAATTAATGTCGGATTTGCAGCGAAAAATATTTTTTACCTTAGCTAGGAGCCCATTGAAGATGAGACCTCTTGACTTTTCCAGAGCGGGCGTCTTTAAATTACCAATTCGATCATTGGATTAATTCAGAATTCTTTTGGTTAATTAATATTTATTATAATTAATTTCTTTTATTAATTTCAGATTTGTATACACATATATATATATTTATTTATAATGCAAAATTAATTAAGACATATACATATAATATAATCGTAATTAAATTTGTATTATAAAATAAATTTTATTGATATAATAAATTTAAAATATACTTATATACATTAAATATGCTTATATACAAAAAACATGATTAAAGTTTTTTTTCTAGAATTGGTATTTCATGAGTTTTTGGCCGAAATTATTTCGGCACTTTTAAGGATCGGCAGAAGTCACAACGGAGATCGTTGTTGGAAACGAATTTCTCTTGTTCCAAGTTATAACTAAAATATCGATATAATTGCAATATAATAATGATATCCACAAGAATTGCCTGCATCTTATTTAAAGTGATTTTTTTGGAAACAATAAGCAAAATAAAATTTTATTTTAATATCTGCACTGTAGTGAAATGCGGATAATTTTATTTATGATATTTTAAGCAATAAATTGCAAAATCCGGCTGTATAGCAGGTTTTGCAACTTCAGCTCAAAACATGGAAAAGACTCGTGGCAAAATATTTCTATTTTACGAGACAAAATATAGATACGTATCTATATGCAAATGAGGTGTAAATGGAATTGGCCTGTCGCTCCTGCCGACCCTCAAATACTCAATTTTATCTAATTTCAATTATTCTATTTATATTTTCCCCTTAATTCTCCACCAGCCACCGTCTTCTTCTTGCAAGACCTTCCCCTCTTTCTGTAGCTTGCGAAGATGATGTCCCACAGTAAATGCCGCGACCAACAACAATTTCTCAGGGGTTTCCTGCGCAAATATTTTTAATTTCAATTCTTTTTGGAAAAACAAATTAATCACTTGCATAAGTAAAACTTTGTTGTACCTTGGATTATTTCAAAGTGTTTAAAACAACATCTCGAAGAGAATGGTGAATATTTTATACCTTGTATATCAGCCTGACGATATCCATCTCCGTCATCGACTTGTCGTTTCCCTGCTCCTGCAGCATTCGCAGAATATCCTCCTCCCTCTGCTGCCTGTGCTTGATGTAATACTGTATACGCGGTATAGGATCCTCCAGAACCGGTCCGTGGCCCGGATAAATCGTCTTGGGCCGCAGCTCCAGGATCTCGTTCAGCGACACCATGTAATCGTGTAGGTCCTCGAAGACCGACGTGCCCTCGCCGAGGATGCAGTCGCCGCTGAACAGGATATTCTCGTCCTGCAGCAGCAGGCAGGCATGATCGCTGGTGTGTCCCGGCGTGTACATGATCTGGAGCCTCGCCCCTTCGACCTCCACCATCTGATTGTTCCTCAGGGGTTGCCACTGGACGGTTTTCTCGTCGTCCGATCTGTTCGTGTCGTTCAGCGACCGCGGTAATTTCCACACGGTCAGCTGCTTGCCCGTGGGGGACAGCCTCTTCACCAAGTTCCGCACGGACTCCACGCCGCCGATGTGATCGTGATGCCAATGGGTGACGACCAGATGCTCGATGGTCGCGTTCTCCTCGCTCAACACGCTGTCCAGAAGTTTCACGTAGGCGTCGGCGGTTTTCGCTTCTGTTGAGTCAACCAGCACACGTCTGCAAAACGAAATTGTTCGTTAAAAAAAAAATTAATTTGGGAGACAGCGCATTTTTTTCACATTTGCCACCTCTACATTTAATTTTTCTAAATTTATTTATAAATATGTATTTCATTTATCGCTCTGCTACGTGATTTTTAATTGATTAATAAATAATATTAAGAAAGAGATGCAGGAAAAAGATCTTTAATAGCTTAGAGCGATTATTCTGAAAAATATACACATAACGTCATTAGTTGCTACGAAAGTGTATTTTATAATTTATTTTAATGTCACTAGTTTACTTATTTTCTCATTTTTGTTATATATATATATATATTTATATACAGCTTTTCAGAAATATTTCAGATAACTTAATTATTATAACACAGCAATAATATAATTAGAAATTATGTATAATTATAACTCTTTTCAGAAATGCTTCAGACTTATTGTTAATTATTAATAACATAGTAATAATTATAATATAATTAGAAATTATGTATTATCTTCTAAATATTTTCTCTAATATTTTCAACTTTATTAATAAAAATAAAACAAAATGCACAAGAATAAATAAAATAATTGATTCCCAGGTAATGAGGCAATAGAATAAATTAATACATGTTATACAATTTGACTGATCGTATGATATTAATTCAAGTCCTCCCAAAAAAATGACAAACAATTATTCTCAATTTTGTGTTCGAAAAAGTCATTTTTTCTTGAGCAGTATAATTGAGACAAACGCTTTTGTCTTTTTTCGTCCGAATAAACAAAATGTTATTTTACCCTTAATAATTTGAAAATTGCGCTACCTATTGGCGCAAGCACGTGTTTACAATTCAGAGCGTGAAACCTAACCTTAAAAAAAAAAGTCTTGCACCCTCCTGTGATTTCTATTCCCCTTTGATCTTCGAACACGACAGCGGCAATTACAATTAATTCTTCCTCACGTAAATATTTAAACGTCATTTTTTCGAAGTCTCACGTAAATTTCAAATTTATTTACTCGATACATTTAGTACGATTGGTATGTTTTTAACCTAAAATCGCGCAATTGCGATACCGTTCATCTTTATTGATTGAAGAAAATGACGTTTTATTGACGTCAATTGCAAAAATGTTCAACTTTCTCTCTCTTTGCTGTCAAAATAAAATAACTTTCGGCAGTGTGTCGTCGAACACCTCACAGAGGCAAGAACACGAATGACGTTTGTCACCTGCGTCCAGTGCCCACGAGGTAGGTGTTGGTGCCCTGCAGTGTCATCGGGCCGGGATTGCATCCCAGGATCCGGATCACCCTGCTGGAGAGCCTCGCTATCGGCGGTAGATTCGTCAAGGTCGTCATAACTTCCTCGCGCGGCTCGCGGCTCACTCGGCGGAACGCTCGTCAGGAGAAGCAATAAGAGCAGGCGCACTTTGGAATCCACGTTCGCAGTATCAATACAGTGTCATGCGTTATCCAGCGTTATCTTTATATTTTAGTGCGGGCTGAGCGGGCAGAGAGGTTGCTGTCTACACTTCCTGCACTTATAATGAAGATACACGTGTATTGAAATAGATTTTATTTTTTCCAAATTCCTACGTTTCCAAATTGGCTACGTTCCGATATTCACTACTGTCGCAGTGCTGAAGAATCTATAGCGCGCGTGGCGATGTGTCATAGGTGTGGCGTATGCTGTAGATATTCAGTGCCGATAGTAAACATCGCGGAACGCAGCTCGTCGCCGTTTTCTCGCCGCGTCATTCAATGTATCAATTTCCGAGTAACACTCGATGTAACATATATTATATGAAGGTCATGATGTCACATATATATCTTGACTGAGATTAGAAAAAAAAGTTCATTGAATTTTGCTTGACGTCACTGTGACATTGCATATTTTACTTGGATTGATGCCGTGGCAGTAATTATTTCTTTTTTATAATATATATGTAATTGAAGTTAATTATTTTATGATTATTGCTATAGAATATAGATATAGAATTTATAAAATATACATATATATTTTTCCAATCAACGTAATTAACTACTAAAATGTATAATTATTAATCCTTTGATTGCCGATTTTCGGTATTCAACTCTGATGAGAGACCCAATAAAATCGAAAAATTTTTCGTAAACGCATTGCTTTCAAAATATTTTCTAATTGTAAGTTAAAATGGCAAATCTTGTATATAAGCAAAAAAAATAGAACAATGATCATAATTCTCTTTTTAAATTTAGTGTATTATTTTTTAATACTTTATTGTTTTTTTTTAATATCAATATAAATTATATTGTTTTCATTAAATATTTAATAATATTGAAAATATTCTTAACCGATAAATAAAATTGTTAAATAAGTAAACAAGTAAAGAAATCTGCAGAAATTCACATCAGACGTAAATATATGTCAATCGAAGTATACCCATTAAATATGACCATAAGTACCCATTAAATATGACATAGATTTTATATTATATTTATAGATGTCATAAGCCAATTACGTTAGAACTGCATATCTTGAAACTTCAGATAAATATTGACTATTGTTTGCTGAACAAAATATTGAAACGTTATAAATATGAAACAAAGTGAAAAAAATATAATGTGCCGAAAAAAGTCAAAACTATAAAGCTTATAATCACGAAAATTCAATGTAGAATATGTAAATAAAATAAACAATAATTTAATTAACAATAATAGTTTATAGAAAATTGTATAAGTAACAAATCATATCAAAGTTAATCAATATATTATATAAAATCACACAAGCATGAATGTTCATATGATAAATTATTTATGTGCTTTTAATATATTTAATTTAAATTGTATACATTTCTAAAACGCGCGTGCTTATTAAAATTAATTTTGATCTTTTTTTTGTAAGTCCTCCCTAATCAATTAATTGTTATGAATGAAAATATTGAAAATTAAAACTCTGAGAAAATATGATAAAGAATAATATAATAAATGAGGGGGGTTAATTTTAGGGATTTTTAAATCTTTATAATATAATATTTATTAAAAATTCAGGAGAGCTATCAAAATATAATTATTATATCCGATTATATAATTTGGATAAAATTTCAAAAATAGTTCGGATAAACATCAGATTTAAATTCACTAAATTAATTTTCAATTAAGTATACACTCACCTCTGCGAAATGAATCCAGATTCACCAGCAGACCGTAATGGAATGTGACAGAAGGCGGCGGAATACTAAATACATACAAGACAGACCTTACCTACAGTTTTTACAATATTAATATAATAGATCATTTGAGACTCTAAGAGATGGCGCTTCGTGGCCTATCGAATTTAATTCAAACAATCGCCGCACGTGCGACGCGAAAAGTACACGTATTCGCGTGCCGGCAAGTAGTGGTTCGGCATGTAGAAGTCATGATATCGCGATTAGCTTGGACTGTGCTCCACTTCACACGCGGATCACGAACTGTAATCGTAAATTGTAAATAAAACTTTATATTCTCCTTTTTATTTCTCAAAAATGTATATGCGCATTAATTACTCATTTTATTTTAGCGGCTGCGAAGAAGCTAATAAAAAAAATACCAGAATTCGGAAAATAAAGTCACCAAGTGTACGTTTGAAAAACACAGGCCGGTTCGGTATTATTGCCATTTCCCGTCGTATACCTGCATACATGAAGGGCCCGGCCGACTGCTCCGGCAGCCCGTTTCGTCATCGATGTTCGCCGCTCTCGCGAAACGGTGAATGGTGCAACGCGATCGCGTCCACGCTGCCCGGCCGCTTCGTATACGTATGTATGTAAACATACCGTGAGCGATTCTTTGCTGCGGAATTCTTCATGGCGATTGCACACGTGCCTGTGCGCCTTGTCACGGGAAAACAAAACGCGATATATCGCAACGCGGTATACATGGTCATTTTAATATCCTTGTACACGCGAATTATGGCGCTTGTCGCAATTGAGGCATACATAGAAAATGCATACAGGTTAGTGCATTTACTTCATATGCGTACAGGATTATTAAGGCATTAGGGATTCTACATGAAAAAAAGTGATGTATTAACAGCAATCCAGTTTTGAAAATAATCTTATTAATTCAGTAACAGTATTAAAGTAAACGTACCAGTGACTGAATATATATGTATCTGTATATCTGAACGCGTGTACAAAATTTATTAATCTCAAATGCTTTTTTTATTATAATATCAAAATTTAAATGTAAAAATATTTAACATTAATATTACCTTAACATTAAATTGTAAAAATTGTAAAAATATTTAACATTAATATTACATTAACATTAAAAATATTTAACGAAAATATTTACAATTAAATTATAATATTATGAAAGAAAGCATTTATAAGAATAAGTTTTTATGCTTGTTTTGTGTACTTACTCAGCTGTAGATATACACGTTCAGTCACTGATACGTTTACCTTAATTAAACAAATAGCATTTTATTACAGTAAAAGCATAAGACACATTTGTTTCGATACTGTTAGTGTTATTGAATTGATAACATTTTTTTCAGACTATTTTTTAGACTGTGGTTAACTAATGCCGTTAGTATAACGTCATTATTTGCAGAGAGATCTATCTCTGTGAAACGTTTACCACTTTCATCTTATACAATTCTTTTATATATAAAAAAAAAATATTTTACGAAAAATTATTTTACGACAACGTTAAGCGAACGATCCACGTATATATGTATATATATATATATATATATATATATATACATATATATATATATGTATACGTCGAACGAAATGTCAGGAAATTAATTCTTAATCATTTGATAACTAAGAATAAGAGAATAGTGCTGAAGATACAAATAAATTAATAATGAAATAATGATGAAAATTCTTTTAGTAATTTTTTTAATTATAGAAAATTGAGATATATTGTGTCTATGATATATAAGGTATTTAAATAATTTTCTGAATAAACTGGTTGAAATTTTTCCAAGACTGAACTGTTTGTATTTTTAGCACTGTAAATGTAAATTTAAATTCTTCAGGTACAGTTTAAAAAAAAATTATATTAATAATAAAAAAAAATTCGACATAATTGATTTGAATTTCGACCTTTAACAGACTACTTATATTATTAGTTTTCAGATATATAATATTTTTTTGAATTGAGCATATAATATGGTATATTAGACATTTTATTTAAATAATTTATTAATAACTTAATTTATAATTTTTATTAGTTATAATTATTTTTATAAATAATGAAACCTGTCATATATATAAAAGTATATAGAAGCACATCATAATTAACAGCAAGTTGCTCATTCATTTAAAAAATGAACATAATTTAATGCAGCTTATAGCGCATATTAAATAACTTTCTGAATAACTTTCTCATAACAGCTTCTATAACACATTGTGATTTTGAGATAACCTACACTGTGTATCTTTTAAATCTGATCTAATTTCTATGCCACTCACTGTGCGCCATTAATTATGACTTGAAAGTAATAGCGCAACTATACCAAACAGTCATTCCAAAGAAATTGTTATCTGCAATTTTATCTTGGCATGAGAAATCGCAACTAATATATCTCTTCTAATGAAACTGCTCCAAATATAGAAGTGAACGATTACTCGAAAGCGATAAATAATTTGCGTTGTAGAAGATTAAAGCTTCACCGAAATTTCCAGGGTAAACCTTTAAGATTCACCTCTCATTCCTAACGTCATCGCAACGGGATTTCGGTTTTATGTACGTTAAGTATTTCGCGACGTTGACCTACTAACATGTTTATCTATGGACCAGCCATCGATTCCCCTCTTCCCCCTCCTCCCTCCGTCAAAGCGACCCTAAAAATCGCCCTGACGCACGCGATCCACCTTCGCCCCGCCAGAGAGACGGCCGTCCCGCACGTCGTTTGCGTCTCTCGGTCTGCTTGCAGGTCGCAAACAGACGCGTCGCGTCGAAAGAGCGTTTAATCGTCTCGTGAATTATTTATTGCGACACACCGTGTCAACGGAAACGCGCGTGGCTGGCTGCACGGGTGCTCCTCAATGGAATCGCGCGAGAAACTTTCTGCGATCAAAGTCCCGCGGATTCCCCGTCGCGACATCGTCGATAATTATACAACCTTGGTAGAAAAGGTACAAAAAAAAAAGAATAAAAGTAGAAAAACAAAAGTAGAAAAAAATAGAAGCCAAGCGCATTAAGCGCTATCTAAACAAAATGTACGACAAAAATTTTGCGCAGTTGCAGAAGCGCATCACGCAATGAATAATTGTCGATAATTAGAAAATTGATTTTCTACGCGTCATTTTGTTTCGCTCGAGTTTCGAATCTCGGTATCGTAAAAATTCTCGCGAAAATGATACGTGTCTTTTTTATGAGCTCTTTATTTATTTGCGACAACGATAAATATACATGTATTATATTGTTCTAACAAAAAAGATATAATAGCACTAGTCTGCAAAAGACTATAAAAAAAAAGATTATTTTAAGCTAAAACCACTTCAGCTCTTTTCAATGTATTTTTATGATGCTGAACACGAATCCAAATTGTCCAAATTTGGTTATCACAAAACGAAAACTCATATCGAAATAAAACACATTTTAAAGTTAAAACTTGAAAAGTATACCTTCGCGTGGCATTAACGAAATTTATAAAAAAAAATTTACCGTTATAACGTCATGAAAATCCTCAAAATCATAATTTTTAGCTTCTTTGATGTCATTTTTCTCAAAATTATGGTATGCAGCAATGTGATAAATAAAATCGTATTCAACATCCGAAAAAAACTAATCGGAAGACAATTACCTCTATTTAGGCATTCTAAGATTTCAATTCGCAGATTAGTGTAATTGAATTCTTTCGCGTATTTCAATTCTTTTCCGACGCTCGATTTTTAGGGTCCCGCAAGAGAGCCCCGATAAGCGATCGTCCGTTTGGAACTCCGCGTAGAAGTTTCGGCAATCGTGAGGATCGATCGCGCAGTCTCTCGCGCTCCGCTCCGATACCCTTATTCGCCTTCGAAAACAAGATCAACGACACTTTTGCGCGTCGGCGAGTTGTTTAACTCCGCAGATAGCGAGCCGCGCCGAGGCCTCCGGCGCGGCGGCCACGCGCTCGTCGATCACGAGCACGGCGGCTGATTCGCGCGGCCGTGTCGGGCGCATCGAGAGACGTAATGATAAACAGTATAACGAGATATATGGGTTTCTGAACCAGAAATAAACGAACGGCTTTAATTTGGGATGAGACGCGAGTCTGCATCTCAGTGATTCTTCTCGAGCCGTCGAGCGCCATCATCCTAAAGGCCGATTGTGACAAAAACACCCCAATCAAACGAATGAGTCGAAGTGCACTCGACATATATTAATGATTTGCAGCGGACACTCGTCCTCGCAAAGCTCACGCGAGACAATAGACGATTGTGGTTTCTGCCGGAACGTATCTTAAACGAAACGTAACTTTCTGAAGAATTTCTGCAAAATTCGAATAATAAAAAGGCGATCCTTACGTTACATCCTTACGTTAAGGATGTGCACTTTTTAAAGAGCAATATAAAATAAATATAAAAATTTCCTAGATTGTTCTATTATTACGTATAAATATTTATATCTGTGTAAAATTGAGCACAATTCTCTTACATAAAAATTATTTGATTTCTTCGTTTGCATTTCTTATATGTAAAAATAATCGCCTCTTGTAATACTAATTTGCAAATTTGACGACGAAGCGGCATTACGAATTAAATTAAACTTTTCACGTATATGCTAATAAAATCCCAATAAATATTTATGCAAAAGTTTATTTATATTTATTTACTCGTTTAATTTTTAAAACTTATTTTTTTCTAATTTCTTTTTTGCTGCAGCTAGTTTTATCTAAAACAAAATATAGTCATTGCGCTGTATAAATCATTATAAGCCAAATTATTCGTTATTTTGTTTATTGCAGTTGGTTTCAAGGCGTATATGATCAAAAATCAGCCAATCAGCTGATATTGGCTTTTTGGCTGATACTTTCAGCTGATATTGTATATACACAATCCGAACATCCTTAAGTATTACTACTGACGTAACTAACGTAGATACGATATTTTTTTTCATTCTTCTTTACTCATAGGAGTAGATTAGATAGATTAGGTCAATATAATCTATCTAATCTGCTCTTAAGCAATTCGCACGGATTCAAATCTGTATTGCAGCGTTCGGCGTACAGATTGAAAACAAGGCTGAGGCGAGAGAATGGAATTAACCATTCCTCGAAGTGGGCGGCTGATATATTTAATACAATCGTCGCCGCGTGGAGCGTTCCTCGTTACTTCCTCGTAAACCGGGAACTCCCGGTTTTTCCGAATTTTCCGAGTACTCTTCGTGACTGCATTTCCGCGCGTTTCCACTTGAATGAGGAAAAAAAAATTATGCAGAGGAAAGACTAGCAAGTTTGTTTCATTACAATACTGGAGAAAAATATCTGATTGTATTAACTGGAAATCTGATTCAACAAAAGATATATATATATACACTCGTATAATCAAATCTGTCAAACGCTCTGGTCGAAATAATTAGAGATTCAATTATATAAGGAATTTTGATTGGTATCAGAATGCACTTTGCATATATTTTTTGTTTGTACAACTGTGGTGATTGCATCGATTCTTAAAAAACCGGATCGCGTGAGATTCGTTAGAATGTAGCACGTTTCCTACACGCGCGCATACATATTATATATTCGCGATGCACATCATACATCATACACGTGCGTACGGTATCTGCAGTGAACACAAGGACGAACGCAATACGTATTTAATTTTTTTTTTCCGCTGATGTCAAATCTAGGGAATATCTCTTTGTATTTTTTTTTTAATTACAATAATTGCAGTTGCGTATCTTTATCAATTTCAGATCGTTTTTTATTTCTTATTTAAGCAGTTTCTTGTATAAAATTAAACGACGATTTTCAAATATGTACATCAATGATAACAGCAAATTCAGATAGAAAATATTTTTGCTTTTCGAAGGACGATCACGGAACGGAAAGAGATAATATGTAGATAACCGATCTCAAGGAAAGGAGAAGTCGAGGTGTCAACTTGCAGACACGATTGGAGTATCAGATGTATTCTGTACTTCGGCTAACGATAAGAACAAATTGTAACGCTAATATTCCGACCGACCGCGAAACTTTTAATTATTAACGACTTAATCCAACACAACTCTTAAACAACCAAAAAATATATGCAAAGTGCATTCTGATAATATCAGAATTTCTTATATAATTGAATCTCTAATTATTTCGACTAGAGTTTGACAGATTTAATTATACGATTATATACCTTTTGTTGAATCAGATTTCCAGTTAATACAATCAGATATTTTTTTCCAGTATTGTAATGAAATAAACTTGCTAGTCTTTCCTCTGCATAATTTTTTTCTTACAGTAAATGTGGGGAATTATGAAACTTACGTACGCGTATATATTCGCGTTAAATTTAATTGGAAAACCAATAAAAATGGGCGAAATAATTTCAACAGAGAAAGAGTAGTTTTTTTGTCGAAAAATAAAATATGCGTATCTCGCATATTTACTTACTCGGCAAAATCACACCACCGATTGTCGAACGCATGTCCGCCGATGTAATCAATGTCGCGCGTTCATCGAATCTGTTATCGCCGCAGGAAGGACGAAGATATACGAGTAACATCGCGCGTGCCGAAGTGATTTATCTCATTGGTTGTTACGTATCATACGTAATTCATCATTCGACTACCAGTTTCGCTATCTTTCGCAAATTTCCATTTTTTTGTCCTGCCAGAGATCGAATAATATAAATTGACAAATAATATATATTCTCTCGACGTCGCGAGAGATGTATATATTGAAATGAGAATATATCTCGAAAGTGTTCTTTTTCTCTCCCAATGTATTTATTATCCGCTTGGCTGACGTACATACGTTCGGAAGGCCGCTCTTAAAGGTTTTTCGCAACGGCACGGCATTTCGGATGCGAGATACATATTTCTGCATTCGACTTTCCGATGCATCATTGTTTTATACGCGCAAATGGCGTGGAACAAAGTGTTGGGGCTTCGAGGTATCCAACGCTGCCTCCAATGCCTCGTCAATCCGAAGAGGCTCGGTACGGTCCTCCTTCCGCCGTTTGTTGCAGCCGATTACTCCGGATGCGGGCTTGTCGCGACGCGTGTCAGGTCATCGCTATAAGCAACGCGGTAATGTAGGACGTTTTGAAATAATTTGCTTGCGTAAGCGGGGAAGAAAAAATTTTTGAAAAAATGACAGAAAAGATTATGTACATAAATCAGAGGTGTATATATATTTACAATTTTACGATTTATTTTCAATGGTTTCTTTTTGCTTATTGAATAAAAAAAATTATTTAATATTTTATATCGCATTATTTTTATTGGATTATCAATATTTCTACATCATTCAATGTCTTCACAAAAAAAGACTTTTCTCGAGTTTACCTAATATATGCAATGAAATATCTGTCTTCTCCAGAACAGTGTTGATTATGATTGATTCCGATACATTCGCTTATAAATTATCTCACGTATCTTCAGTTGAATAAGTTTAAAACGAATTAAATAGCAGATAAATAAAAGAGAAAGAGTAATTACGGCGATGTTTTAAAAATTATTACATCCCTTCAACTGTGAGAAACAAAACAGCAATACTGAAATAACAGCAATACCTAAAATAATTCTGATAGAATTATGTAGTTTTAAACAAAAAAAAATACAAGCTGTAGTGATACGACGAAAAAAATATGTAGATCTTTGTTACCTAGAACGCGGGTCATTGCGTTCGTTTGAAATAAGAAACAATGAGAAAGTGAAAAAGAGAGAGAGAGACGAGGAGATAAAGGAAGAGACAAAGCAAGGCAGACAGAGAGAGAGAAGAAGAAATGAGTTTGCAGTGAAGGACGAAGAGATTCACAGAAGCGAAGAGAGACGAGGCCGTTCACGGTATGCGAACGAAGAGGGAAAGAGACGGCAGAGCCGTTAACAGAGTGAAACCGACGTACACAACATTAGAATAGTGGTAGTGGAGAGGGGGGGATGGAGAGAGGCATGACGACTCGCGGGAGTCGCGGGGCGCGCCATGACGCCATGACGTATCGACCGTGTTCGCCACGCGCGCTGACGTCACGATCACGGCCCGAGTCAGACTGGGAGCACGTGAACAGCACGCCCGCGATCACGCGGCCGCCGGCTGACCGGGCGGCGCCGATTGGCCGGCCGCCGGCGAGCCCCTCGCCGCGATTGGCCGCGCCCGCGCGCTCCGCGTGATCACGCACGTACACACGCAACGGTGCGCGCGGGTCGGCGCGTCCCGTAGCCAGGCGCGCCGACCAGGCCGACCTGGAGTGAGCCTCATTGCATCGCGAGACGCCCGCACGTTTACGCGTACTACTCCCGTCGCTCCGGTTTTCACGAGGAGGGCTCGGCGTGTCGTGTTTGTGTGTGTGTGTTTGTGTGCGCCCGCGCGCGCGCGCGCGTGTATAACTTCGTTCTCTTTTATTTTGCTTTGACTCTCGGGGAGCGGTGTCTGGCTTCCGTTTGTTTTCTTATCTCGAGCCGCGAATCGTCCCCGTCGCTCTGTGTGAATATGGATACAAATCAGGCGCCTCTTTCCCCGCCGGCCTCGCCCCAATTAAAACATGTAAGTGGACAGAGAATTAAATATACCGCCATAACATGATCACTCGCCCGTTGCCCGCGAAACTCGAACGTCTTCGCTTCTACGAAGTGTTGGAGAATTTTGTCATTCTTCTGTGACAGTAAATCGTCATTCTTACTAGTAAAATAGTCTTCTAGCTGAAAGAGCAATTTTTCATTTACGATATTAATGTAATTATAAAATTAATAGTAATAACTTTTATGTATTTCGATATTCTAAATTAATTTTATTGATATGAATTTGATTTTAATATTTCATGAATTTCAAAATTGCTAAAATTTGACTTTAAGTTATCTGAAGAATTAATTTTATTTTCTGTTCGATGGTTATACAGGATTATCAAAGTTCTTCAAATTCTACTTCAAATATGAAAGAATCGCGACATAATGAAATAAGACATAAAAATATAAGTAACATATAAAATATTCTACAGAAATTCTGTTATTCCTCAATAAACAATGTGTATGTTACGAGCAAATGTATATGCTTGTACATGTAAATAATTTTTAGTAATCTTAAAAAAAAAACAAGTTAAAAAAGTAGAAAAATTCTATTTATCTATTTTGTCCTTCAATCGCACTTTCCTTATAATTATGTGTTACTGTTATTTTACGCTGGAAACATATTTATTCCTTGCTTCATACATTTTATTTTAATCTCTTATTATGTCTGTCTCATTATGTCTTGAACTAGATAATTTTATCTATTAGGCATTTACGCAATCTGGAATCTTTTTGACAAAATTGCGCGCTCACGCCTTCTTTTGTTCCGCAGATGGAACCGCTACAGTTGTCGTTCAGCGTTGCGGCTCTGCTGGGGGAGAAGCTTTCGGACCAGTCGGCGAGATCTAATAAGCGGAAGGACGAAGAGGACGCGGGTTCCCATCCCGTTCTACCGCCCACCCCTCAGCCCTCCGACTCGGAGGAGGATGAACCACCCCAGAAGCGACGGTGCGTCGAGCAGTGCGAGCTGGCGAAGGTAAATAAAGCTGCAGATCGTTTTATTAACAGTCAGCTGCATTTCGCGACTCCCCCTCTCTCTCTTTTTCTCTCTTTCTTTCACCCTTCCTTTTCTTCTAGTTTCCCTTCAATTTATCGGCTCGTTTTAATCGACTGGAATGGAGAGCGGGCCGGGAACAGTTGCGATATGACTCCGTTTGAGCGCCGCGCGCATACCGTTTCATTCACTTCACTTTTTTATCCTTCGAGTAGGCGTACCCTCCGACGATACTTTCATCAAAAATGCGCGCTGACTTCTGTATCTGTTCCCTATTGATAAATAATTCGCGATCCGATAAGGCGAACTGCAGGCCATTCCACATTATGTAGCCTTAAATTATTTCTTCTTGACTGTTCATTATTCAATGCATTACGGAATCTTTCAAATTTGATCTATTTCTATAGATCGGACATTGAGATACACAATATATTTATTCTTCTGAACAAACTGTAGATCCTACGTTTTTTTTCTATTTTTTCATCGAGCGCGTAGAAATATCTTCATGTACTTCATACGTGTACTTCAGAATAGGCGACGTGTAACTTCTCCGAACTTCTCGAGTACAAAAGTGGCCTTTTATCGTTTCAGCTGCTGCTAGACGGCACGCCGCCGCCGAGCCCAGAGCCAGCCCGGGTCTCGGTGATAATGCGCGCCAATCGAGACGGCACCTGCAGTCCGGCCAATCTCGCTGGGTGCCCCGCGACCAGCGGCCAACTGGTACCACGTGATTCGCCCGCGCGACAGCCGCCCAGTTCGCGGGCGAACGTGCGAGCGAGCGTAACGGGACCGGTGGAGGACGTGCTGCGTAGCCTGAAGTTCAAGATGAGCTTGCGCAAGGAAGAAATTATTGTGAACAGCAAGAACACCGATCGCGAGAGCTGCCCGCAGCAACATCATCATCAGCAGCAGCAGCAGCAGCAGCAGTATCAGCAGCAATTACCGAGATTGCAACCGCTGGCGCCCAAACCCACACCCATCGTGGTAGCGAGCTTGCTGGGCTCGCCTCTGGTCCTACCGCGAGCGCCCCTTCTGCTGGTCGCCAACGCGGCGTCGACCGTGACCACCGCGACGACCGCCGCGGCGATGAGCGTAACGGGGCCGGTGGAGACGCGGCGCCGCGTCTACGAGTGCGAGCACCCGGGCTGCGGCAAGAACTACTTCAAGTCGTCGCACCTGAAGGCCCACACGCGCACCCACACCGGCGAGCGGCCGTTTCCGTGCCCGTACGGGGAGTGCAGCCGTCGCTTCTCCCGCAGCGACGAGCTGTCGCGGCACAAGCGCACGCACACCGGCGAGAAGAAGTTCGCCTGCGCCGTCTGCCAGAGGCGATTCATGAGGAGCGATCATCTGGCGAAGCACGTGAAACGCCACGCCAGGGACAAGTCCTCCCCCGCGTCGTCCTCCCCGAGCGGCCAGATCGTGGGCGCCACCCCGGCTCCGCTGAGGGTGAGTTTGCTGCCGGTGTTGGCGCCGCGGCTGACGCGACCCGTTCAACAGCTGGTACCACCTCAGCTGGCGGCTTGAAGGACGCGCTCGCGATTGCCGAAATCGCTCGATCGAGAATTCCACTCTGCCGCTCCCTCACGTGTGCGTGCCTTGATCAGAGTCGGATTGCATTGCTTCTAGCAACGTGGAGAGCAACAAAAAACAAAACTGGGCTGATCTGATAAATTAAGAGAATGTTAAAAACAAGAAATTAAAATAGCTAATTTTAAAAATTATATTTGTACTATGAAAAATGAACATTTTGATTTGGTGACGTTAATTGGAAAAAAAATGTGACGGCGAACTTCGACCTGACATTAATCTGATCAATTGGAAGGGTGTGTTATGAAGAGGGTTTCGATGTTTCAAGATGAGATTACTGGAAGTAAGTTTTTTTTTTACACTCTCCACGTGTGGAACCAATCGTGCTAAGCGAGAAGGGCAGAGTGAGCCGTAAAGGGGTGGGCGAGCGAAGACACGAGGTCGACGATTGGTCTATCGCGCAAGGATGGGACCCCTTGTTGTCGTCCTCAAACCGAGTACCTAAATGTGTCTGTGATCTGTGACATGCAAAGACAAGTGTGTCGTACACTCGAGAGTTCTGCTGTCTCACGAGTCACTTGCGGAGAGTCGGACTCTCTCATTCGCGGCTTACATTCAGTTGTTAAATGCGGCCGCGCCACATGCTTTTCACTTCGGAACAATATGGAATGTGATCACCGCGTTGAACAAATTGAACATGGACAGTCGCATTTGACGCAACATATGGGACACGAGAATTTAAAATTTCTAAAAAAATAAAGGGTACCGTTTAAAGTCGCTCGATTCTTCGCTGATCGGCGATTCTTCATGTAGACAATATAGAGATCTAAAAGTTATTCGAAAGACCGAGTATTTTCTTGGATATTCTTTGACTCGTTTTAGATTTTTCTATCGTTTCACACGCGCGGATGTACATATAGAGCTGCTCTTGGTGAACGGAGATCTTTAGGATCAAGCTTGAGCGCGTTGACCGAGAGGCAGAAAGAAAGAAAAAAAAATATTTATTTATGAGGAGACAAGACACTATTGATTTATGTATATAACTTACATGTACAGGCTTCTAAGATAAGGATCGCGCTAACGAGATTAGTTGTATATATTAATTAATATGGATAATGTAGGTGTGGATGCAATGCCGTGTTGACGTTTCAATATTGGTGCTGTTGATTATTAAAAGTTGTAATCTGTTTTTTTTTTAGCTATTTGAAATATCAGTTTCTTCTGCCAGAGTTTATTTCATGTTTCATATACTTTAAGGAATAGATTGTGGTTGATGTAATTTGTAAAATATTGCATCCGCTCCTGGGACCGCACAGCGTGTGTATATATGTATATGTATTTGCGTATCACAGTCAGGTGAAGAAACTTCGCTTGGCGGCATAAGACTTCAGTGTATCGTTGAACTGTATATAAAAGTTTTTCTACACTTAAATAAATTGCATACTTTCGTAAATCATTACGAATATATTACTCATCCTTCCTTTCTCTTTGCGTCTTCCTTCAAATCTATATCTAAATTATATCATCTAATTGATTATTTTGGAAACTTTAGTTAATACTATAGTTTCACGGTTTTAATGAAAAGTCCTTCATAAATTTTTAAAATTTGTGATTTTTTTTAAGAAAAATTTTATCTCCTTCCACCTCATCCCCTAAATATCTTTAAGTCTAATGTCTAAAGAAGTCGTAAATTTTTACAAAATTTTTAAATCCTTTGATTTTCACATTGTCATATATTTAATTTTAACAATTTATATCCGCGATGTGTTTAGCGTTAAAAAAATTAAGAATTGTGTACAGGTTTCAGGCGGATCCAAAAGAGAATTCAGTGCAAAACTTTTTACAATTCCTAGAAAGAGAAATCATGTGGTTGCTTTTCAACGGAAGAGCGGATTTTTTATGGCATCGGAAGCAATGTTTAAATTCTGTGAGGAAGGTCACGCCTCAAAATGATCAAATGATAACGATGGGGAAGAAGGCGCCGTGTGTGATACGAGAGAATCGATGACGTCGTGTCGCGTCGCGCTGCTCTCGAAAGGGGCGCGTCGCGCCGCTCTCGAGACTCTCGAGAGGCGTATTGAGGCGCATTACATTGCTCTCGAGAGGCGCGTGCAGCTCGGGGACACGCAGGCCCACGTGAGCACGAGATGTCCGATGCAGGTTCGCTGAGCCGATAAGGCGTGCTACTTGCACACCCATAAAACAACGGACAGCACAACGGTAGTTTCTCGGGGGGTTTTTTTTTTTTTTAGAATTTCCAAGGATCAGTTGTCAAGCAGGTTGTTGATGTTTGAAAATTCACACGGATATTATTACAAGCACGAGGACATTCGAGATTTCCATTCGAGAACATTGATGTAGGAGTATTTAAATAAATACTTGTTTCACCACGTATAATCTTTGATATTTGGATGCGGCGTATTGGAATGCTGGACGACGCTCTGGGCTGGCATTAAAGATAAAACACGAATAGAGATAGACGTTTAACGAATTGATAACACGGAATAAATTAATTCGTAAATGAATCGCCATATATATTGACGCGTAAATTGAAAATTATTTAGTATATATTCTTCCGAGAATTTGGGAATTTGACTTATTGCAAAACGGCAGTAATCGGAATTACAGCGAATTGTAGATTTGCCATTGTCGATATTTTAAGAAAGCGTGAAGAAAGACTTATAAAATTGACGTCAGTCATGATGTGGAGGAATTTAAGAGAAGAAACTATATATGCGAATAGGAAACATTGATAAATTGGTTCTTGAAATTTATGCGAATTTTTTTTTGTTGGCAAAAGACGTGACTTGCTAAATTTGATAGAATAGTAAGATGCAATAAAAACTCTCTTGTATCGAGATGTATTATAGTAATAATAAGATATTTTATATTTTTCGTAGAGGAATTTCTGTTAGATAACTAGGCTCACTTTCCAGAAAATTTCCATCACGCGTATCACGTGAACGCACGCGACTTTAGACATTTGCGATATCGTCTCTTTTACCGATAAGAATCAATTAACCGCATTATCATTCGCGTGTTGCCAATAATATGCCAACTCATATTAGGAAACTCGCATTTAAGGCACACACCGCATAGTTTTATCTTGATTTGATCAATCTCTAATTTCTTTTTCTGTCATTTATATAATATTTGAATGATGGAAATATATAATTTTGTATTTAATACTATATATATATATATATATATATATATATATATATAAGCTAATTACACACACATACATTTTAAAAGGCAGATTACATAATATTGACATGTCATCTGCTATAAGAATATTGACATTAAATTAAATGAATCAATTTTGTAATTTTTAACGGCCAGTATATACATGCGAAATTTATACATCTTTGTGTAGCTTTTAAAGAACCGATTGATTAATATTTTTAATTATATCTGATAATTGAATTTTTAATATTATGTCTTATATATATAATATCTATCTAAATTTAGGAATAAAATTGATATTAGACTCTATAAATGTGCATTTCGCAAAATCTCGCTGTTGACGTCATAATGCAATAAAGTCGTGAGGCTGCAGTCACGAGGGCCACGAATTAAAAGTTGACGCAAAGATCACAAAATCTTATTTGCATAATCCCACGTGCATTATCGCAATTTGCTAGACGTATTTCGTGAGTTCGCCGACATCGATAAGATACTTCTGTCGCAGGTGAAAATATTATTGGCGAAGGAGAATTTTTTTTCGCGCTGATGCGAACAAACACTTGTCAGTTCTAAAAATAGTAGGCCAAATTATGCAATATATTACTTGAAAAAAAAAATAGAAGTGCGTTTTACCGAAAAGTAAAGTTTTTCTCTACTCTTAATTTGTTAGGTACGACTGAAGAGTATAAATATTTTCGCGTCAAGCGATATAGCTGCTAGTACATCGTTTGATAAGTGATATCGTATTTATTTTATTTATATGTGTTCGACAAGTTTGTGTCAATTGAAAAATTATTTCAAAATAGCAGACAGTGAAATTAAATTAATAAATGTAATTTTGTTTTAAAAAAAAAAGTGACATTGTTTATTGAACGTTTTAACAGAATAAAATTAAATTGTCAGCAAAAAATAATATAAAATGTTCTAAAATATTATTTTGAAAAAGACAAAAAAAGGGAAATAATTTAGTTTAAGGAAATGGAAAAATATATACGTAATTCACAGTGATATTTTTAGTCTTTCAAGTGATAATTCCTAAAGTGAAATAATAATTACCTAAAAAAATATTTTATTTTGAAATAGACTTAGAACATATATTTCTAAGAAAATAGAAAATGTGGAAATTTGCAATTCGTAGAATATTTCAAAGATAGCTCAATAAGTTTTTCGGAGCTGATGTAACTTCATTTAGAACGCGACGCTCAACTCTAGAGCTGAAATGGCTTTCACAAAATGGCTTCTAGGAATGCTTTCGATAATTGCTGAGCTAAACTAAAATTGTGCAGGTATTGGTTGTAAGAAGAACATTTTGAAAAAAATATAATTTATCTAGTCCTAACATTTATATATTTCTCAGAAATAAAGCGATGTTATTTTAGTTTATCTAAAATATTTTTCTAGAGTAAAACATTCTCGTCCTTGCCATATTTTGTTCTACATTTACAGAATTTAATATTTTTACAGAAATTTAATAGTGATTAAAGTATTAAGTTTTAAATTAAGTATATTTTGTTCTACATTTACAGAATTTAATATTTTTTTTAAAGAAATTTTATATTGGAAAATAGTGATTAAAGTAGTATTAAGTTTTAAATTGAGTATTTTAAAAGCACTGTTGTGTTCAGTGCTTCTAAATAATATTCAAAAACTCAAAATAATTTCTCAAAATAATTTCCAGTACTCAAAGTAATTTTCAACATTCAAAATACTTAAAATAATTTTCAGTATTAAATTGGCTAGTATTAAATTAGATTTCTGTAAGGATATACTCTGAATTAGTTTCCTGCATTTCGATAGGGTTGCAAAATAATGGAGACACCCTGGGAAATACAGAAAGTAAATAAATTTCGGGGCGCCTTTTCACGAAAAGAATTTCTATATTGACGCTCGTGCGACGATTAAGCTTATCTCTCGCGAGCGATCCATCGAATTTCTGCCAGACATACATTATCTGTGACGAGACTCTTTTTTTTTTTTTATATCACACATGTCGCACACCTAAACCGCGTATTTTGTGCGCACACCGCGCGCGTGTCGAGACGTTTCTTATCGCAGATAATTATTGGCACGTGTTTGATAACTGACGGCGGTGCGTGATAAAAATACGGGCTATAAGTGGAACTACTGCCGTGTGTTTAACATTCCGTTTAGAACGCGGTCTAGCTGCCGCGCGCCCGCGGACTTTTCCGGGCCGGGTGTTTCAGAAACAGGACGAGCAAAAACAACCGCCGCCGCCCTCGTCGTCGTCGTCGTCGCCGTTGCGCTGTAACGGCTCTCGCGAAATTTCCGATTTTCTTGCGTCAGCCAAGGACTCGGTCTCATTGAGCGACAACGTTGTTAATGTCATAAACAGGTGTGCTGGGACCGGTAGATGACGCAAAATATCCTCGCGATTACCCTTCGTGTTCGCCTTTATTGAAATTCGTCTGGCGACGAGAAACCCGGCCTTATAGCTGGCGCGTGCACACGATCGTTTTTTTTCAATTCCCGCGAGACGGAACGCAAACACACGCGGAATCGCGAATTTTCGCGCGACGAAGGAGATTTGCGAACGAGGTCGCTAATTCGAACCTCGCGCGTGTTCGACATTCGTTAATATGTATTAATATTGCATCAGTTATTATAGGATGCATCGAAATAAATTTGAATCAAAGTTGTATTTTGTTGAGAAATATATAATATACTTTTAAATATTATATTATTTGTATTTAATTCTAAAAATTAAAAAAAAATTTAATACTACTTTAATCACTATTTTCCAATATTAAATTCTGTATAAATATAGAACAAAATATACTTAATTTGAAACTTAATATTACTTTAATCACTTAAATTTCTGTAAAAAATATAAAATTCTGTAGAACAAAATATGGCAAGGACCAAAATGTTTTACTCTAGAAAAATTAATACAGTCTATTTATTTAGAACGGTCAAAAAAAGAAAAGATAGTAAAGAAGAAATTAGAATAGTTTCAGTATCATTAAAGTATTATTTTTTTTCCTTTCTTTATTGATAACTGAAAAGACGACAGCATTTTTTTAAATATGAATTTATTCCTTTTGTATAAATCGATTCCCGGGATTATTTTATATAAAAAGATATAAAGAAAATAAAAAATTAAATAGTTTATGAAATATTTATACTTTATTCTGACGTATTTTAATATAAGAAATCGCTTATATAAAATATTTATTTTTCAATAACCTTTAATAAGTGACTTTTATGTAATAATCAAAGAAATCAGTTGGAAAGAAAACACGTGTAGTTGTTTTTAAGAAGTAATTAATATGTAATTGCATATTGCTAAATACTTTTTTGAAACAGCTGTGTATGTTTTTTTTTCGTTACTTTTATTAAAATTTGCGTGTAAAACATCGCAATTGGAGATTCAATAACATCATAAATTTTAATAAGCAACAATATTTACTTGATTTATTAATACGAGTAATTTTACCTTATAACGTGATTGTTTATCATGTCCGCGATTCATATTGAATTAAAAATATATACCACCGGTTTTTATGTTCACCAGAAAGGAAAAGGCAAGAATAAGCTTTAATAATAATGAAAAGACACCCTGGTGAAAAAATTCTCATCTCATAATATTTTTAAGAATTGGTCATTAAATTTATAAAGATTTCTTAAAAAATAACTTAAACATTTTTGAATTTTATAAATTTAATTTCTACAGAAGTATAGAATGAGAAGATATTAAAAAAATATTTCAGAATTCACGTACATATAACATATTATACATATATGAAGAATTTTACAAAGATGTAAATTTTCTCCAGCACTTCTGAGAAGTTTTTTAATTCGTATAAAAAGTCTAAGAAATTTTCTAAAAAGTTGTACAGAATTCCGAAATATTTAAAATTACATTTAAAAATGTTTTAAAATTACTTGAAGAATTCTAAGAAAAATTTTCATCATGTTATGCTTCCAAATTAGTCTTGCATAAGTTAGAAGTTCTAATGGTGCATGTGGCAGAAATGCAAAAAGAGCTAGCTGAGTATACCGGGAAGTAACCTGAACAAAATCAATTATATTTGATAAACGATCCAGGAGACTTTGTCAATCATTTGACATAAAGTTAATATTTCATTAAACAATAATATAATATAATTAATAATAAGACTAGAAGTTAATATATTTTTACTCAAAAGCCAACATTATTTCAATTTTTAGCACAGGAAAATATATTTAATTAAAAAAATTGACCTTTAAATCTTCGGAGTGCATAGAAAGATTATTTACCTAATATATATCTTTTGACGCGTTTCGGAGATTTAAAGGTCAATTTCATTTTTTAAATGGAATGTCATATTTTTTATTTTCTGTCAAAAATCGAATAATGTCAAATTTTTAGTAAAAATGTATTAAATTTTATTAAAGAATGAAACTTTAAATCTCCGAAACGTACAGAAACAATACATATATTAAATAAAGTATTCTTCGAAACTATTTTATATGTATTATATATAATTTTTATAAGACCCCCATGATTTAGAAATTACTCAAGAGAAGTGCAAGTTAGGCACTCTGTCTCGTTAATTATACTAATATAACAGTCCATCTAATGAAAATCGGTGTTTTATGAATTAAATTATATATAATTTATGAGAATTATTTAGTGTTAATTTAAAAACGCCATTTAATAGTGTTGTTTATCTTTTTTAAGGCGTAAAGAATTCTGGAAATCTACTAGAGGTGTTTTAGAAATAACGAGAAAATTGATATAGATTAAAACGCGTATCTAATTAATGTTGCTCCAGAATCGACTGGAAGAAATGATATCGACGCAAACAAGAGTGCAACATCTCTCGACTGTTGCATCAAGCTAAATATTTCCATTTCTACATTGCGTCTGCATGCACAATTGCGGAGGATAATATTAATTATCGCGCGTGGTAACTGGTTTATTGGGTTTTTCTTTTTTAATGAAATGGAGCAATTAATCGACAATTATCTCACAAAAATGAATCACTTCTTGCTTGTCATAACTGTAATTGTTCATATCAAAGAAACACGTGAATCAAAATTACGAATTAATAAGTGGAAATTTTTAAGACGAATCATATAATTACGAACCATAATTGTGGACAGGAGGAATATTGAAGAATATTAAACTCTATTCATTCTATTCACAACAGCGTGTTCTTTTAAAGAGTAATAAAGAAAATAGCTCGGCCTCTCAGAGGCAGTACGCTTAATATAGAAACTCTTTTATTTATGATAAATTTTGCAAAAATAGATATACAATTGTTACGGCTTCGCTTAATTTTTACAATTATGTATAGATGTTTGTAAAGGTATCAAATATTTGCGACATATATAAAATCCTCGAAAATAATAAATGCACAAGTCTATCTACAATCAGTGTGCTCACGGAAAGTCGTTGGGCGCGGGACGTGTAAAATACCAAGTCCAAAAATATATATGGTACTCTAGAAGTCGCGACAGCCTCGGCCGCATTATGCGTGCCACGCATTATATGAGCCCCTCCCATTTTGACCTGCACACGTGGAATCGCGTCGTATATACCGTATCTCGCGCGAATAAAATTGCTAACAAGTGCAGTCGTAGCTGCATTCTCGTTTTGTTCTGATGTAATGTATTCTTTCCTCACTGAAACATCGATCAGAAATAAAATTATTAAGAAATTAATACTATTGATTTTAGGACTACTTGGGTGTGAATCAAGGAGAAAGTTTCAAGTAGTTAGTATACTCTTGAAAATTTCTTTTCACTTAATCTTTATATTTAAAAAATTTTTAGTATATTTTTAGAATTTAATAGACTTGCATTGATTTTATGATCGTATTCTGATGTTAACTGACGTTTGACAATTCTGGAAACAAATTCGTTGAAAAAATATACAATTCTATCAGTTGGAAAATTACAGGCTAGGTCTGATAAACCCAATGTGTGATTCGCGCTTACAAAAATATAGCATGTAATCCTATGATTAAAATACGTATAAGATACGTATAATAATTATGTTGCTTACGTTTATTTTTTGTCAAACAATAGCCAAAAAGATGTCCAAAATGTTTTTCATGAATGAGAAAAGGATGATAAACATTCTTTCAACAAATCGATACACACGAGGTATAACAAATGCGAACTCCACATTGAGTTGCAGGATAACAAGGCTTTGCACCTATTTCGAGGCGCTTGCTTTCTTTCTCTGAGCCTGAAGCGAACAAATAATACAGCTCTCGGATGAAGATTAATCAACGTGAAGACACGCCGATAATGAATTTTTTTTTTTATCGAAACGTTTATTTCGGATAGAATTTTCGTGTAGAATCGGCCGCCATGTCGCGCAGTAATTGACACGGTGTGTAAGTCTCGCCGTAGTGAACCTGGAACTCCTCCATCTTTTTAACGAGTCGATGGGCACCGTATCTGTCCACCCAACGGAACGGACCACCCGAGAATGGCGGGAAGCCCAAGCCGAACACAGCTCCCACATCGCCCTCCAACTAAAAAAAAATTAAATAGTTAATAAATAACAAGCAAAAAAGAATAAAAAAGAAAATATAAACAATTAGCCAAGTAATAAAGATATTTCATCGATCTTTTAACAAAGTTATTGAGTAAAAATAATTGTTTTTGAAAATAACAAAAAAGGATCTATTTAGCATTTAAAGTGCAAAATATGTTGATGTAAAGCCAGCGGCACACGATGCATGTTTTCCCGCTGGATTGCTTGCGTTTTAGTAAATTACTAAAATTGCACCACACAGAACGTTGAATTTCTAGTAATTTATTAAAACGCAAGCAATCCAGAAAAAAAAACATGCATCATGTGCCGCTGGCTTAATTGTACGAAATAAAATATCATAAGTGAATTTGATAGGTAAAGTGAATTTAATATCATATTTGATATTGATAGATGAATTTGATAGGTGAAATGAATTTAATATCATAAGTGATTTAATGATCAATTTGACAAATTTTGTTCAGGTTTTTTTTAAAAAAAACCTTTGCTTAGATATTTAAATTGTTCTTTTGTTATTCATAAAATGATAGCAAAATTTTCTTTAAGAGTGGTAATTTGCTCACATTGTCATCTAACAATCACTATATTGTTTTCTGAGACATAATTTTCTGATTGTTTCCTGAGATATATAATTCTCTGATATAGTTATCTATAATTTAATTTATAGATAGAAATCTAATCAATTCAAGTTTTAACATTTTTATAATAGAGAGCTTTATCCTTGTTATTTATTGTCCAATAATTCGTTGAACATGCCAGATAAGCATGAAATGCATTAACTTACGGGACTGGCTAGAATATTTTCTTCCAAGCACAACACCGCTTCGTTGATGAACCGCGAGACCAGCCTCATCTGACGATCCTCGTCGGATGTGCTACCCTTAGGCTCGAGCTTATATCTTCTCAGAATGTCCAACGCCCCGGGATTTACGTCTCTGTTTTTAGAGCCGGTTTCATATATGAATATACCTTTGCCAGACTTGCGTCCTGAAATTCAAAAAATAAAATCTTATAGGTTTTCCAAAATTTAATAAAATTTCATTTCAGCATGACTTGATACTCTTATAATCAATGACATCTTCCCTTCTATTACTAACTATGCGAAATTTTCTATCCCTAAGAAACGCCGGCGGAAATAACAGTTCATCTACTCTTGTTCTTCTTTTTATACGTTACGATAAAAACCTTACCAAGGAAACCAGCTTTGACCATGTCGTTGAGAATATTCGTGTCTCCTCCTCTGAAGCGCTCGCCGTAAGCTTTCAGAAGGTCGACGCCGATATGGGCACCTACGTCAAGGCCGACCTCGTCGGATAAAGTGGCTCCACCGACGGGGAAGCCAAATGACTTTGTCAGTTTATCCAGATGCGCCGGATCCACGCCTTCCTGTTGAAGACAAATTGTATCGTATTTATATTCGCGATTTGGGATTGATACAATTAATGCCAATATGACTGTGATTTTATTGCAGAATAAGATCGATCGCTCTAATAATTATAATAATCAATTCTCTAAATATATTAAATGCTTAAGAGAGGTATTGTTTATTTTTTGTAGTGTCTGTAAAAAGTGACTTCGAGTAAAACTGCAGTAGCTCTCTCACCTGCATTAACCTAATCGCCTCTGCCAACATGCCGGAAAGTATTCTTGAGGTGTAAAATCCAGGACAATCACCGACCGTGATGACGGTCTTGCCCTGTTTCAAACCTACGTCTACAGCGGTCCTGATCGTCTCTTCGGATGTTCCTTTGTGTGTTATAATTTCAAGCAACTCCATTTTGTCGACGGGAGAGAAGTAGTGCATACCGATCACCTGTAAAAAAAAATATGCCTTGCTGAAAAGCTCATCCATTTATATATTTATAACATGATCATTATAATGAACAATTATAGAAAATGAAGTGGCATATAATTTACTTCATATTTTAAATTTATGAAGATTTCTAAAAAATACTTTTTAAATTCTCTTCTTCAGATTTTAGAAATTTTCTTCGGAAATTAAATGGCATTTAGTCTACACGCACATTACATTTTAAAAACTGTAAAAAATGTCTTAAAAAGCTCATCCATTTATATATTTATAATGCAACCGTTATAAATTATTATAAAAAAATTAAATAGCATTTAATTAGTCTGCATGCACACATTTTTTCTTACTTATAATTTAACTTCAAAAATTAAATATTTTTATGAACTCTTTACATTAATATAATAATATATATATTTATTAAGTGCCATTGCAGCTTGGAAATTAAACATTAAATAATAATTAAAAATAACATGGGCTTATACTTTGTCAGGACGGCTGCTACCAGCGGCGATTTTTGTGATAGGAATAGCGGACGTGTTGGTCGCGAGGACGCAGTGATTCGGCACCACAGCTTCAATCTCCTTCAGGACCCTGTGCTTGATGGCGATGTCCTCGAAGACGGCTTCAATTATTACGTCTGCGTCCTTGAAGGAGTTGTAACTCAACGTCGCGTCGAGATGGGACAAATACTTGTTCTTTTCGAGACTGTGTGGAAAATTTCCGTTAAAAAAATCCATCTTTTTATGCGTAGCTCCTTTTTCTATAATAAAAGAGACACGAACCTGGAGATCCGTTTACGCTTCACGGCGCCGTCCAGACCCTTCTGAATCTGGCTTACGCCGCGATTCAGTCCGGCCTCGTTGGTGTCCTTCATAACAACGTCGAAGCCTTTGTCGATACTGACCTGGACGATGCCTGCGCCCATCAAACCAGCGCCAATTACAGCAACTTTCCTGCGCAAATTGAATAACAATAGAAAAATATCGATAATTATTTTGATCAGCCATCCTGATAAAAAATTTCATATCTTATATCTTTTTAAAAATTTTTCATATTTTAAATTTATGAAGATTTGTGAAAATTACTTTAAATTCTCTTCTTCAGATTTTAGAAATTTCCTTCGGAAATTATAGAATAAAAAGATCTTAGAATATTTCAGAATTCAGTACATAAAAAATTCTAAAAAAGATGTAGATTAGCTCAGCATCTCTGAAATGTTTCAATTCGTATTTAAGGATGTTTAGTACCTACAATAGTAGCAAAAAGTTAAAGGACTGATTTTGACGAATATGCTCTTCTCATATAGTTTGAGTAATAAGGATTGTGCAGAATGTTATCATTTATTCAGAACTAGAGTGCAGAAATGCTTCTGTTGCTTTTTTCCTGAGAATTTTCGAATTCTATGGCCAAATCTAACCAAAAAATTCAAATAAAAATCCTTATAACTTTGGATTGCTTCAGTGAATCGACTCCGGCTTTTGTCT
>NW_012028505.1:369667-415629 GCF_000956235.1 Wasmannia auropunctata | reverse complement strand
AACTATATGAGAAGAGCATATTCGTCAAAATCAGTCCTTTAACTTTTTGCTACTATTGTACGTATTAAACATCCTTAAAAAAAAAAAAAGAAAAAAAACTGAGAATTTTCTAAAGTTCTAAAATTATATAAAAATTTTGAAAAATTCTAAAATTTATATGGAAATTCTATAGAAATTTATATAAAAATATATAGAAATTTGTGATGAAATGTAGAAAATTATATAAAGAATTTAAAGAAAAATTTTCGCCAGAGTGTTTGAAGATTTACTGAAAGACCTACTTGACTGCACTCTTGGGTGGGCCGAAACGATTTTTCTTGCACGCTGTCTGGCCGAAGAACAAACTGGTGAGGCCCTTGCACTCCGGCGTAGCCGCCAGCTGACCGAATCCCCTGGCCTCGGCGTCGAATCCGGCAGCGGGACCCTTGTCCAGACCGACCCTCACCACCTCCAGGATTTTAAGCGGAGCTGGATACAAGCCGTTCGTCATTTTCATCACTTGGGCCTTCGCTTTCTGGAACACCTGATCCTTGACGAAGTTGATGGACAGAACCTGTTTCGTTATCTTGTCCACGAGAGATTTCGGGCCGCGTTCAATCTTCAATCTCCCGCTCGCGAGATCCTGCGCGGCTTTCACCGCGGTTTCCTCCAGGTATCTCACCGTACTGAAAAGCGTAATTTGATCTTTTAAATCGGGCGATATAATTTTAACGCACGGCAACATTCAAACTTTAGAGAAAGAGGTTATGTATGGAATTAATATACATGAAAGGCGAGACAAATATTATCTGAAGAATTTATGAATATATATGCTGTAAATCTCTTGCATACATGTATATAAATTATACAAATCGAGCAAAGAAATTATGTTATCTAATGCTATCTAGAATGTTATCTGTAAATGTTATCTAAATATTTTTACAGCATAAATAACTTATTGAAATCACATAAAAGCTTGTTGAAAAGGAATTAGTGCGAAAAATTTAAGCAGTGTCTGTTTGGAAGGAATACTATGTGCTTTCTATTATCTAGTATATTTTTACTTTTCTGCGGGCGATCCGATTCCCGGCCCAAGGTGGTTCACCACGATATCCACCAGGCCAAGTTTCTTCGCTTTGTCGGGTTTAAGATTTTTACCAGTGAGTACCATATCCAGAGCGGTGGGGAGGGGAATCAGTTGAGGCAGACGCTGAGTACCACCGCCGCCGGGAAGGAGGCCGAGCCTCACTTCCGGCAATCCTAATTTAGTTTGCTTGTTGTTAACGGCGAGCCTGTAATGGCACGCTAATGCGACCTGTATAAAGCAATCAATGAGTAATTCATAACTCTGTCTTTTCCTTTCTATTTTTCTGTTTTATCAAAATGCTTTTTTAAATTTATTTTTAATTGATACGGTACCTCTAATCCTCCGCCAAGGCACGAGCCGTGAATAGCAGCAACAATTGGCTTCGTACTATTCGCTATTAAATCCAGAATTCGGTGACCCTCCTTCGCTACTCGATAACCAGCGTCTGCGTCCGGAAGAGCTTGTAACATCGTAATGTCTGCGCCAACTATGAAATTGTCTGGTTTCCCGCTAATAAGAACCGCCGAGTTCACCAAAGTATTGGACTGAATTTCATTCAGTAATCCTTCTACCTCCTCCATCAGTCCCTTGTTTAAGGTATTTACCTATATATCAACAATAAAGTGAGGATCGATCTATGTTAATATTAATATTGTGGTTTCCTTCTTAATTTTAAAATAATTTTGTCATATTTAATGACACACACAATTATGTATTACTATATATTACTTTGGCATTTGGTGAATCTATGGTGATGACTGCTACATCGCCAACGGTTTTGTATTTAAAATATTTCCTATTTCCTTCGGTTGCTAGTGTTCTCGTTGATTGTTGCATACCTACACACACAGAGAGAATAAAAAATGTGAGATATGAGCAATTAAATGTAATGCAACGACAATATACACAGAAATACAATGGTATTATTTTTTTCATATGTAACATTGTGTAATATTACGTAATAAAATAAAATATACAATAATTTCATTGTAATATAAAAGAGAATTTCATTAATAAAATATTTTCAAATCTTTCATTTTAAAACGTAATAACTTTTGTGAAACGTTTTATCACGAAACGTTTATAATTCCTCAATTTTAAGGTATAGCTCAACATTTATATGTCTACAACATTTACATTATGTGATAAAACCTCATACATATTCGTACTATATCTTGCACTCTTAATTGTCACTTTTTGATGTTAAAAGTGATTATCTATAAGTCTACAAAAATACATACGCCTAAATGTATCATATATTAATTAAATGTATTAATTCTGTCGAGTTGATGGTTGCAAAGATTGAACAGTTCATTCTATTGCATTGTGATAACTTATTTTTCAATCTCGAAATTTATCCGTACAATCTGATATGATCTCTCGACTTCCAGTTTCGGCAATTTGATGTATCCTTTCAAGACATATCTATTATAAATATTTTCCTTTCGCTTACACTTTTTTTTACATATTTTTACATACTGTCGCACTATTTAGTCTTTGAACTTATTTTTTTCGTTACAAATGAAAAAAAGTTAAAAGAAAAACAGAAATTATCTAATCTTTCCACAATCTACAGTTATACATCATAACATCTACACTTTTATACATTTTATCTCTGTGTGTATCTGAATGACATAAAGTATTCTCGGAATTTTCCGAGACGGTCGAACGATTCAAACATCAAACGCTTCAAATTGAAATAAACAATTATTTGGATCTTTATATAATTTACGTTAATTCGAATCGTAAGGTAATTCGATTCAGTAAGGTGAAATAATGCGATGTAAAAGTCAGGCGATATATATATACATATATATATACCGTGTGTATAAAATTATGTAAAGAAACAACGATAAAAGCCGGTTAAATTTCTGTCGGCAATAAATGCAATGAATCCTTCGTCAGCTCGAGTGTCGCTCAAAACAATCGAGTCTTCGCAGCTTGATTTCGAGCACGCGGCTCGTTCGAAAACTCGACGAGAGATTCGAACTCTCGTACTTTGGACTTCTGGTCCAAAGTGTACGAATTAAAGTATACAGCATGATCACGTAATATTCGCCTGTCGGATCGGCACCTCTCCGTGCAAATAGCAATTAGATGTAGAGAGATATTCCTCAAAATAACATAACTCGATCTCCGGTCGCCGCCGGGTGTGCCAGTCGTCGATCACCGAAGTTAGCGCTAATCGACCTTATCATCACCAGCTCTCTCTCTCTCTCTTCGATTGTGGGAGCAAAGGTCGAACGCGCGCCTACTTCGGCATTTTGCTCGACACGTATACACCGGCCCGACCTATATACTGTATCCACTGTATATGCCAGTGTTTTGGGAGGAAAAAAGAGCAATCACTCCCTCTCTTAACCTGCAAACGGTGCTCCCTGATATCTATTTCTACCGACGTAGATTAACTTTAATCCAGGTTTAACTTACTTCGTATCCTTTTTCTACTTTTAACTATTGGAAAAAGATAAAAAGTAAATAAAACCGTGATCAAAGTTAATCTACATTGGTATAGAAATGGACATAACACACGATTAGGGATTCGCTTCGTTCGGCGACCCATCGGCCGGACGATGCACAAAAATCGTCCGTGCCCGCGGTCTCTCCCCGTTTTCTCCTCCGGAGACTGTTGCCGACCGGAGGTTGTTCAACCTCTTCACTCTCGGCATGTTCATTTCTCGTGTTTCACGTGTACAGGGAATTAAATAGCGAGTAGGAATACTCCCGGCGCGTGAGCGACAAGTTATCCCCGGGGGGGAAGGGGGGAGGGGGTACGCGACGGATCATGTGATATCCCGTAGAGAGCAAAATTCGCAGCGCTCCTGCCCGAAGCTCCTTGCGACAGACTTCTCCTCGGCGGACACGTAATCACCTGTGCATTTCGAAGCGAGGCTCGCGCCGTTGGCGCGCGAGCAGCGCGCGAGGGCGCCGAGCAGCCTGCAGCTCGCCATAATTTTCACCACAAGTCGACAACTCGGATCGGACCGCGGGCACCACGCACTCTCATCCGCGAAGGGGAGGAAGAATAAATGCGGAGGATCAACACGCGCGCGGCACACCGGCACACGTGTGTGGTGCGAAGAAGCGACACTCCGACGTGTCTCGTCTCGGCGTGGAGAGAACGGACAGCACCGCTTCAATCGCTCGCGCGTAGCGCGTGTGTGCCGTGCGGCTACCGCGGCTCCCACGGGGGAGGGGTAGCAGAAGGGAGGGGGAACGTTCGTGATGGACTCGGGCTGATAAACGAGAGATCGCGACTTTTGAATTTCGTAGAAAAGTTGTAGCCGCGCGATGCGCGATTTTTCAGACCGCGAGCGAGATAATAATTTAAATTGTTCTTGGTACGTCAAGTAAAATCGGAAAACAATTCTTTTATATGTACGTAGATTTTTCGTGTATCTTCGTTAAAATGATCGATACTGAGAGATTTTTTTTACAATACGATACGCTCCTGCAGCGTTCTTGGCTTTACACGAGTTCGATGCTGCTTTCATATCCTTGTCTTTTTTGTTACGTGAAAAATTGTAAATTATAATGAAAAAAGAATTGAATTTTTTGAAATGATCCTTTTGTCGACAATCATTCATCAATTGTTTATTTATTATCAAACGAGAGAATATCGATGAGCATATATATCGATACTCTCGAACGCATTTGTGCGCACCGCGCACGTGCGCGCGCGCACTTTGCGTGGGGTGTCGGCTCGCGCCCGGCGCGGACTTTGTTCCTGACTTGTTAATTCGTCGACGTACATACGTTATTAACGTAGCTTATATATCAATGTAAACATCGAATAAATACAGTTCATGGCAAACTCTGTTGCAAATAAATCCTATAATAAATATGATGTTTAGCCGGTAATTGCAGTAGATTTACATATAATTACGCAAATTATTGCAATTATATGTAACACTTTAATTATATTCAGATCACTAATTTTATTTAACAAACATATCGTAAATAATAAATGTGATAAATACGATAATCATAAAAATCTTAAATTTATAAATATGACATACTAATTTGTTATAATAATAATAATTAAATAATGTAATAATGGAAATGATTTTTTTTTTCCTAAATAGTTGAAGAGCGTTGAATATCTTAATATAATTCATGTAAATGCCAAAAATAAAGTTGATTTTATAATTATAATTATAATATTTTGTCTGTGTCTTTGTCACGTATTTATTGTGAACAGTGAAATTTTATCAATGAACTTGGCTTTGTTATCTTACTGGCGCGATAAAATTGTTATTACTGCAATCTCCAACTTTGATTTGAGTGTATTATTGCATATCTCATCGTTCTCCATTATGTAAGAGCTATGAATATCGTTAAGGTCAGCCTTTCGAAGATGCTTAGGTAACTGCAACATTATTATAAGAACTGTGAGACAAGATGTATGTATAATGTACATAATATTAATTAATTACTAATTAACTTACAATTAATATTAATTAACAGATAATTAATACTTTGTTGTCATTAAATTGTGCTGAATTATAATTGTAGGATGATATTCATTCCTTCTTATTTCTTGTTTATATGAAATACAAAGAAAATTAAGTATATATGTATTATATGAAATAGTTCAAGATATAAAAAATTTGAATATTAAATTTAAATCCTCAATCGCGTATTCTTTCCTATTTTAAAAAATTCTTAAAAACTGTCCTTTTTATATTTGTATCAACCAATGAGAAAAAATTTTTTTGAAGTTTCTTAGATCTTCCGTTAGTATCACTTTTCATCTGAAATTATATTTCTCAATTGTTATATTCTATCAAATTTTGAACAATTGAATTTTAAGATTTACGATTGAGAGGCGGGACGGAGAAGGGAGCATTTTTTTTAAATTAGGTATTTATTGTTAGTATTATGTATACATATGCTTATAGTATATTTACCAACATCAAACTTGTTAACTATACAATTGTTAACTATATAATACATATATATCGATGTGGCATTGTAAATTGCAAATAAAATATCAAACAGCCAGAAAATCAAGCAAGAGACATAAATAAAAATTCCGAGCGTTACAATTTCAAAAGTTTTATTTCTACATAAATGCTCTCTTATCAGTCTTATCTAATTTAAAAATCAGAAAAACAAAATAAAAAAAAATTATTATTTATAAACGTAATACATTTAATTGAATATACCTCGCAAACAAACGACATACACAAATAAAAGAAATTTTTATCACGAAATATTTTTATCGTAAAATTTTATATATCATATAATAATAAATTATTATATAAAATACTGCAGCGTATCGCGTCGTTGTCGATAATTCACGCTTATCGACGGCGTCAGTTTAGGTCGCCGCGCTCGCGAGTTTGACTGTCGCCCGTCTACGGAACACATGGATCCGCCGCGATTGTTACTACAAAGTCTCGAGTTACCTATAGTTACCAGCGTAAACCAGCGTAAACAGCGCTCCTCTGATCTCAATGAGCCACCCAGAGCCACATGACAGCACCGTCGCGCGACTATCCGTGATCGAGCCCGCAGCGGGAGTTGCCCGCCCCCATCGCCGCCGTCAGGTTTATCGCGTGTGCTGCACGTCGATCACGGGCGGATGTCAGCTGTCGCGCGACTCGTGCGACTAGCATGCGAGAGCACGCGACAGTGCGTTAATCCTACGCGGCTGCTACTGTACGTACATAGCGTTGTCGGAGCATTTGTGTTGGAGCGAGAGCAGCCTCCCAGTGCGTGCCCCGTGCACGGTGAGCGAATGACTACGAGTTAAAGGCTCCGGCGAGGCTGCTCTACCAGCGACTTTCGCTCCTTACCTGGGTGTCACCTTGGACGGGCGATCGAACGGCCTCTATACAGCTGTCATCTCGGCCTGAGATATACATATATAAATATTCCGCTTCAACGTCGATTTTTACACGCTCGAGAGATTTAGGTGGATTATTTTAACCAAAGGAGTCTCTCGACGATGAGTAGAGATCGTCTCACTCGCACGTCGGAGCGCCGCGTGATCGCCTCCCTTGTGGCGTAGCTATGGTAGGGCCTGTCACCGCCTCTTGATCGTCGTAATCTATATCGCGATCAGGTAAGTGGAGAATTTTAATTGAGGCAGATTAATAACGATTAATTTGTTTGTCGAGGACGATTGAAATATGGACGGTTTTGTCACCGCAGGTCCGCGGGCGGGGATGTCGGAGAACACTCGCGACAAGGAGCAGTGGCAGCTCCTCCACAGCCTTCGCTCCACTGTGGAGGGCCTGCTGATCGACGGGGTGTCCAACGTGTGGAATGTCTACGGCGGCCTGAACCGGCTGCACAGTGTGATGGAGCGGATATTCAAGCACGGCTGTCGCATATTCGACCCTGACGTTAGTTGACCTTGTCGCTCCTAACAGCTTCTTCTTGAAGATATTTTGGAATTACAGAAATGCTTACTTCAATCCATTCACCTTCAATTTTGATTTAAAAAAAAAGAAAAAACATGACAGGTTTCTTAACTTTCAACAAGTGTCAACTTTAGTGCTCAGTTACTAGTTTCTCAGTGCCGAGCGACACTTTTTTCTTCTCAAATCTTTGTCAAATGCAATCGAATGAGTGTGTTGTTATCAAAATTGCAGGCGAAAGGATTAAAGTGATCGTTTACTGTCAATTTTAAGCATATTTGACATTAAATTAAAATTAGGTTTTTGTATCGAAAGGTCATTAATATTAATACGATTAAAAATTGCAATAACTACAATAAATACAAGTGACTTTGTTCGTTTAAAAGGGCATCTTGCTGCATAAATCTCATGTCGTAAAAAAATTTGTTAAAGGGTGAGCCGGATTGTTGGATATTCATTCAAGGACTGAATTGGCTCCAACCGTCTTTGGCGACATCACCAATACTGTCGGAAAACGAGGATTATTTGTGCAATTTGCCAGCTAGGATAACATCCAAGAAAGACATGTTGTGGCTGTACAAAAGGTATTTATATATAAACATGTGGTGTATTCTTTTGAATGTGTCCATATCTCAAGAAGCTTTTCTTATCACGCTGGACAAACACTAAGAGTAACCAATTTATAGTTTAGAGGGCCACTCCCTATCACATAAATTATCGTGGCTTCTATCAGATAAGGAACATTTGCTTTCCTGTCTGGAACCATGGGCCTTCCTTTGTCAAGAGAACTTGGCAGAGGCGACACTTTTGTATCTAAGAGCGGTCGAGAGGAATCAGCCTGTGTTGCTCGCAGAAATTGATCCTTGCTTAGTAAGTAGTCTTAACGTTATTTTCTTGTTTTGTGCAACGTAAATGCACGCATGACTATCGTTTTTATATTAATTTCCTTTTGATTAATTTCTTTACATTTTAAAGTAAAAAATTAAAAAAATTTGAACTCTAAAGTTAAAAATCTTTGCGTTAAAATAAAAAATTTAAGAAATTTGAGCTCTAAAGTTAAAAATCTTTGCAATAAAATAGGAAAAATTTTTAAATTTGAATTCTAAAGTTAAAAATCTCAGGATTTTGAAATTCAAAAATTTGCTTTATACAAATACATGACGATACCGTACGTGGTTTTAAATAATTTTTTGCTCATTTTTAAATTTTAATTTGCAGTTTTTACCATCGTGGATATCTCCTAAAACGAGTCCCAGGCGACACCGTCGCTCGTCCTCGTATCCGGTAAATTTTTCTGGCCTCAGTCACATCCTCGCGCGCGACAAGAGCACGAGCGTTCTCAGCAGATGTCAACTGGACAAACTGAAGGCTTCGACGCAGTCTGTGTCGCGCGACACGAACGACGCCGAGAGTCAGATGTCAAAATCCGCACAAGTTAACGCTGACGGTGACGCACAAGGGGACAATTCCAAGATCGACGATGTACCTCTGAAAACGTGGAACAGTCTGCCCGCTTTGGTCAAGGGTGGCGCAGTCGTGGAAAATTTAATCTCGCCGGCGATTCAGGAGAACGGCAACTGCAACAACAGCAATAACCGACGTCGTACCGTTGAATTGGCGGAGATCATAAATGTCAATTACGCGGATTCGAAGCAGCCCGTTGATCTCAGCGTGGACAAACTCACGGCGAAACCAAAGACGCCGATCAGGAAGACGAGGAGTCGGACGAAGGCCAAACACAGCCGGGGTAAGAAAGCCGCCGAGAACGCGGAGAACGCGGCTTCGCGTGTTCGCGAGAAGGTCGGCAACACGGTCGAGGAGACGCGGCCGATCGCGATCGCGGAATCGGCGGAGACGAGGACGCTGCAGGACCAGTGGACGCAGCGCAAGAAGACGTCCTTCCTGGTGGGCTCGGCGCCCGAGTTCACGGGCAGCTGGAGCTCGGAGGTGGAGGGACAGAAGGACATCCGCACGCCGCGGAAGAGCTTCATGGAGGACGGCGGCAGTAGCGTGCAGCCGATGGCGACCGGCTACTTCCCGCGGCCGGCCGAGGGCCAGAGTCTGACCAGCTTCCTGTCGTCGGCGCGGTTCTCGCGCGCCCACGACGCCGAGCTGGACCGCGAGAACGCGCACTTCAGCGTCTGCGAGGCGATGATCGCCGCGATCGAGCAGGTCAAGTGCAACCGTCTGCAGCGCCGGCTGCTGGACGACGCGGCCGACGACGAGAGCGACGAGGAGATCAACCGGCTGAAGCAGCGCATCCGGCTGCGGCGCCGGCAGCGCCAGGAGGAGAGGTGCCGCGGTACCGGCAGGCGCTGGAGCCGCGGCGACCTGCTGAGCGACGGCAGGACCGACACGACCACGACCACCGATCAGAGCGTCAGCCCGTTGTCCACGTCCCCGGGCAGCTCCTCGGAGGACAGCGTGTCCACGGAGGACTCCGGACTGGACGACGAGCGGAGGACGTTGAGGAACGGCGGCATGTCCGCGTCGACCGCGTCGTTGCTCTCGGACGCGGAGTCGCGCGCGGCGAGATACGCCACGGACTCCAACGTGAGCGAGAGCAGCGTGTCCGCCGAGGGGGTGGCTCTGTCCCTCATCAGTCGCTTCAGCGAGAAGCAGCTGCCGAGGGCGAGCGAGCTGCAGTGGCTGGTCTCGGAGAAGGACGCGCCGCAACGCCTGCTGCCGATGCCGAAGAGCTGGCCGGTCAGCCCCGACGAGGTCGAGATTGAGGACGCGCGGACTATTCCGCTGAGGGGGACAGTCGAATGGGCCCCGCCTCGCCCGCAGATCATTTTCACGCCTCATCCACCACCGGTGTAAGTGCGAAAAAAAGATGAATAACACAATTTTTGTGAATCACAATCAGTGCCGTTCTTTAGTGCTTTTTTTATACTCATTCTTAAACAATCAGAATATTGTCGTGTCACTATAAATATGATTTTTGCAAATAATATCCTTAAAATATATTCTTGCCTCAAAAGGATGCACTAAATTAAAAAAAAACGTGTTTTTCGAATTATTATCATGAATGAGTTAAGTAAACGTTACTCTATTAATCATCAAAAGTCTAGGAAACTTAATTTTCTTGAATAATTAAAATAAGAAAATGCCAACACAATTTAAAAGGGATCTTGGTGCTTAATAATATTTTTATATGTGAATCTTACAATTTTCAGTTCAAGTAATTTTGTAATTTTTTCGTACAACGCATATCGCACAAGATTGCGATATGTAGATTCTGTAAATAACAATAAGATTACATTAGATTTCATTGTGCAGATGCTCGTTTATTTTTTTCTTCACTCTGTTATGAATATTTATAGTCTTTTTTTCGCAACTTTGTTTGATGATTTTTTTTTGCTTAGCTTCGATTACTTTTTTCTTTCAGAAGACGGATGCTGATAGCCAAGCAGAATTATAGGTGCGCGGGTTGCGGCATGAAGGTCGCTGTGAAATACGCCAACCGGTTTCGGTACTGCGAGTATCTGGGTCGATACTTCTGCACGGGGTGTCACACAAACCAGGTGGCATTTGTGCCAGGGAAAATTCTATCGAAATGGGATTTCAACAGGTGGCGAATTTCTTAAAACATTTTTCGTTAAAGCTATGTAAAGTCTCGACGTTCCTTCAACTCGGTTTCTTGCGACGCTCCGCAGATATCCCGTGTCGAATTTCTCATACCGATTGCTGGATCAGATGATGTCGGACCCGCTGTTCCAAGTGAACGACTTGAATCCGCTGCTATACAGGCGAATAAAGCAGCTCGACAAAACGAGACTTCTGCGCACGAAGTTATTCTTTCTGAAGGATTTCTTATTCGCGTGTCGATTCGCGACCAGGTAAATCTCAGTCTTTTTCTTCTGCAATGTCGCGTTATGAAATAAGTATGACAGCTCGATAACGTTCATTTCTTTGGTGTTGTAGTCTTCAAGACGTGCTGAAGAAAGAGCCGAATTACATCATCAACGATCCGCATGTGTACTCGATTCAAGACTTAATAAACGTCAAGCTCGGTGTGCTGTTCGTCAGGCTGCAGGAGCTCGTCCAAGTTTGTTGCGCACATATTGTAGACTGCGAGGTAAACCCCATTAATCAATTCAACGATTCAGAAATTAATTTTTATTTTAATCTTCAATTTAATTTAAAAGATTTATAGCGTTTTCGGACGGAAGGGGTTTGATCGCTTCGAAAGCGATTAATAATGTCACACGCTCTCCTCGTCCAATCAGAAATCTAAAATGGAGCATGTGACGTCATTAATCGCTCCCGGAGCGATTAAATTCGCTCCGTCTGAAAACGCTATTAGTTCTGCAAATTATGGATATTGGAAAAATTCATGAGTGATTCTTTTAAGTTAAAATTTTACTTAAGGGGTCATGCCATCTTTGAGATTTTAGAACTTAAAGTTTGGGATTTTTTTGTGGGTAAATGGATAACTTTATTTAAAATCTGCTTAGAGAACATTGTTTTTATACATATGTAAGAAACTAAAAAAATATTTTTTATTTTTCTTATGTCCGCGGCGCACGGGCCTACACTTGCGAAACTCCTTTTTTTCTATCGGTGTACAGGATTCCAGGTACATGGTTTGACCCTGAACACAAAGAATTTTTGTTAGCTACATATTAAAAACTATGGAAGTACGTAGGGATTTTTTTAAATATTGATTTTTCTCGAAATCTATTTTAAGCAGCTATTTTAAGAAAGACTTGTATACTGGCGAAAAATACACATTTTTCGTAAAATAGCTGCCATTTCGAGAAAAATCAATATTTAGAAAAATCCCTACGTACTTCCATAGTTTTTAATATGTAGACAATGAAAATTCTTTGTATTTTGTTCAAGGTCAAACTGTGAGCCTGCAATCTTGTACACCGATTTCAAGATTTAGAAAAAAGGCATTCAGCAAGTAGGCCAGTGTGTTACCATTTTGAACATTAAAAGAATTAAAAAATATTTTCTCTGCTTTATTATATATGTACAACAATGTCTTTAAAGTAAATTTTTTAATAAAGTTATCTGTTTACTTAGAAAAAATCCCAAACTTGGGTATCATTTTAGGGCCTCAAAGGTGGCATGACCCCTTAAGATATTTTAGTAGAATATATAATATTCAATAAGTCCAATAAGATTTCGAATTTCTCAATTCCTTTTGTTCTGCATCGTCGAAATTGTTCAGACAATGAATGATTTAATTGTAAACGCGGAATCATTTGTTTTTCTTTCAGTTGTGCCAAGCCAGAGGATTTGTCTGCGAGCTGTGCTGCTCCAAGGACGTGATATTCCCGTGGGATCTGTCGAAGGTGATACGATGTGAAAAGTGCGGCGCGTGCTTCCACATCGATTGCAAGCAGAGCTCCGACAAGCTTGAGTGTCCTCGATGCATGAGATTGCACGCCAGACGAATTTCGAGGGATGAGAAGCCCTGACGAATGACGAGGGCGTACATTGTCGCGCTACTCAGAATGGGATATGTATATTGAGCACGTAAGCCATTCAGGTCCAGAGGATAATCTCGTAAGACTTATCCCGGACAACAAAGGAATTCTAAATGATCTAAGGAGAAATTTAGGCTTTTATAGATATATCTCCTGGACTTTTACGTTTTCCGAGATATTATTACTAATCTACAAAGTATATTCAATAACGTATTCGAGGGGTTAATAAAAATTTCTTGAATACAGTTTTTAGACGAGATTTGTAGATATTATAAAATGAAAGTGTCAATTTATTCGAGCTTAATTACGACCTCTGACATATTCGAAATAGGAGGTTGCGAGATTAATTAAAGATGGATATTAGCTCGTATCTGAATCGAATTAGAGGATAAAAATTGTGCTAAGGGATCCGTGGTAGAAGTTCCGATTTTTTTTTGCCCTTCACTTTCTCCATTCATGTGACTGAAAATACTTGTGTCTCAATCCTTCACTCTCTTTCTCTCTCTATTCACGTAATTGAAAATACTTGTGCCTCAGTCTCAGAAAATGAATATTGGACGAACGAGACGTACATTATAGTGATTATAGTGAAGACTGAAGCGTTGTGATATATACATGTTGGATTTCGATTTTCTTCGAAATAATCTGCATGATATAAAAACGTTTATAGGATGTCTTTTAAACGTTCCCCTGGACACTTATTCAGAGACGTATCGATTTATGTAAAATCTCGAAAGAGATGTAAATCGGATGATTTGTTGAAAAAGCACATAAACGTACAATATAATTTGCCAAGCAAATTATAAAAAAAGATACGCTGTATTTCACAATGAACTGTCACAAAGAAACACTTTTTTAAAAAGTAATATATAATTTATATTAGATACATAATAAAAATTTTGTTCAAATAATCTATTGGGTTGTTCAAGAAGTATGAGTTTTTTTTGTAGTCAGAACGAAATGCAATTTTTAACTAAATGAAAACTCTATTCACCATTCTGTTGTGCTACTTTGAACTCATGTCTCGAAGAACTTGGTTGATTTGTAGGCAAAACAGTCATTCACAGTGGGTTTTTAGTTTTTACTGTCTGTAGACTGCCGAATATTTTTTTCGTTCAAAGAATTTAAAGGTCGGAACGAGTGATCAGATGGCGCAGTGTCCGATAAGTATCGGTAGATGCGGTAGGAACATCTCAGTCAAATGCGTGCAACTTCCTTCGGTTGTTTTCGATTACCCTTATAGAGAAATTTAATACTGTGAATATTAAATTAGTTAATTACTTATTTTGATATTTAATATTCAAAAATAGTACTTTTAAGACTTAAAATAAGTAATTAATCACCAACCAATTTAATATTTACAGTATTAAATTTTTCTATGAATAGCGCTTTAATTTGGCCGTCATCCACGACCGAAGACTCTTCCAGAGTCTTTAGTCAAAATTATCCGCCTCAAAAATCTTGAGAATCACTTATGAAGTTGGTAAAGCAATGGCATCACCTCCATACGTTTTACAAATTTTTTTCCGTGGTCTGCACAACGCGTTTCTCCGAAAATATTGTACCCTTTTATTTTCTATCTTTACAATCAGTAACTAACACAAACTCAATCGATCTCATCTAAGCTTCTTCTTTCTTCTGAAATACCACCTATCTCCCTTGAAAGAACGATGTAGCCTATTATGTCTAGTTGATATTGATGTCTAAGAATAAGATCTCGACCTAACATTCATTAAATGACGCGTTGAAATGAATACTTTTCATAATATGAACTTCTCGAACAATCCAATTTATACTCAGTTACCCTTTCTGCTTATTGTTAGATAAAGAAATTTTTAATTCTTTAATATTTATTCAAGCATGAACAAAAAGTATTATATTTCCCTGCAACTATTTTGTAAATGGCAATAAGCTTCTCAAGTCGATAGTAATTTTAAAGCTACAACAGATTAATTAACGATTAATACGGATATGAGTACGGATAATATAAAATTATGTTAAAACTGAATCTGTATAGTAATAGCAAGTACGTACCTGATTTTTACTAAATTTAAAGTATGTATATTTATTGTTTATTTATGGAGAGCGTGCAATACTGGAGTAAGTAATTTTCAGAAAGAAATTTTGACATGTCTATTACATTCTTCGTCGCGACGCAGCTTTATTATAATTCTTGATATTAACAAACATTTGTAAAGAAAGTATGTAAAACATGTAAATAAAGTTATGAGATTTGAATTATTTATACGATTAATAAATAGTCACAATTTTTACTTTTAGAATTGCATAGAATTGTATTAGGTATATAATGTTATGCACTTGTGCTAGTCAAGATACAATTTTGCATATATTTACATTCAAACGATTAAACCTTTTACTGACACATAAAAAATTTTTGTTATAGCATGTTTAACTCAGTAACTCCCGACGAATTCTGGTCCATTAAAAAAATCTTAGGTCAAAAGAGTGGATATAACATATCAAATGAGTTTTTTGCTTGGCTAACGCACAGAGATTATCCTACAATAAACTGGAAACAAGAAGACCTTTTCAACAGAGAAAACGAAACTATTATAGATGTTACGATTTAGACCCATCTTACAGGGGTGTATTCGGAAAATGGGACTTGATGACAAATGCATCTATAAATTATTCGAGTTATATGTCACATCAAGAAATAGAAGGGGATAAATTCAACAAATCATATTTTCTTTGCCAAAAGATATTGGTGGTCGAATTCAAACCAAATTATAATCCATGGTGGATACACAGAAGTTTGATTAAAAAATCATCTTTATATCCAAGTGCCAAAGTAACGCTGACACCCGGGATTATATTTTCTTATAGAAAAAATCTTTTTACAGACGATTGGATAATGATCAACACTGAGAAAGCTGGTAAATAGATGTGAATCAAGATATTTGTTATACACATATTACGTAATTATTTTCTAGACTACGTTTATCGCGAGAAATGTGGAACGTAGTACTTGATACGATTTAATCTTTATATTCAAAAATATTCAAGATATCATATATGTTGCTTAAATGCTCTGTCCGGCAAAAGAATATTTATGGATCGGCCAGAAATTTGTCCGTTTCGCGTGTGTCAAAACCAGCGTAAGACTTTTCCCACTTTGCCTGTAATGCTGATCCTAACCATAGATATTCTTTCACTGGTTGATGTGCAGTGATATACTATAAAATTCTGTTTAATGTAAATATATTTTCTTACGTTCTCTTTGTTTTATCTTTCAATAATTATAGTATAAAAATTAGTTTGCAAATAATTTAGATATTTTTTCATATCTAAAATTAATTTTAATTTAAATTTTTTAAAAATAATGCCAATAATTTGTGGCTGACTAGGCATGGAACCCTAAAGCACATAAACTTTAACTTAACTTTTTTCCTATCGATCTCTGAGGTTTACTTGACAATTTTAATAATCGCTTTATTTGTCTAAAAATGAAATAATAACGTAAGATTTCCTTGATAATTTTTTTATTTTATAAAATAATGCACGACCAGGACTAAGTATCATTATGACTTTATTAAATTACATCTCACATTTATAGCGCACATACACACATCTTTTACTTTTATCTCAGCGTAATAAACATTAATTTACTGATAGTAAAAAAATATATTATTAATTATGTACATACTAACTTAATTTAGAGCTAACAAGCGAAGGCTCAAAACTGTATTCCGTCCGATTTCGATGAAACTTAGCAAGACTACTTAGTGAGTTTCTCCGTCATTAATCGTACTTGGCATACAGTCAACTGTTCTGAGACATTTCAATATTAAATTCATTTAAAGTTAGTAGAGTTTTATATTAGGACGTTTATATTCGAATATCTGACGTAGATAATTGCCACTTAATTTACAGATTCGAATTAAAACCCGCCTGTCAATTTTTTTTTCGTTTTATAGTAATATCTTAACAATTATCATTATTTATATCATAAAATATTATTACATAACGAGAAAAAACAGATTAATTGAGAATTAAATTTATACTTGAGTCTGTAAATTAAGAGGGCAATTATTCACGTCACAAATATTGGAATATAACGTTGGACTGAACTGTACTAATGAAATTTAAATATTGAAATTTCTCGAAAACGATTGATCATCTGCCTCCCGAATAGGGACATTATATTCGAGAGAATATACTCACTCCGTAATTCTGCCAAGTCTCATTGAAATCGATGGAGTTTAACTTCTGAATTTTCCCTCGTATATTTTATGATCGTCCATGCATCCATGTCTTTTGTATATATATATATATATTTCTTACATAAATTTACTTTGATTTTGCCCTAATTAATTATGGGTACAATATATATACAGATAAAAATCTGTGATTGATTATATATGTACAGTGCATGTAATTTTTATTTATAAGTTCGCTTTTTATGAGGTAACTAAAGAAATCTAACGAGGATATTAATATTCCGAAGGTGCGCGTTACATTATTATGTTTTTGATCAAGCGCAATCGTACAAATACTGAGCAGTCGCTGCGTGGTGGATTACACCGGGTAGCCATAAAATTTCTTTGTTCCATTTTGTATAATTATTGTCAAATATGCTGCACATGATTCACTATACACTGAAAATTTGATTTTTTATCGTTCAATAAGAAATACAAAGGATTGTCACACATAGAACTTGGTTATGAATGTAACGTATATTGATCCACGAGATAATTATATATGCATATATTCTCTCTTATTTTAAGTATATTTTATTTTTCGTTTATACACGCTGAAAGATTTTTATATTACTTTTTTAATGTTTCGTTTTGTATTTCCTCACAATAAAAAAATATAAATAAATGATATTAATTATACAAATAAAGAATTATAATGTAAGAGTGCGCCAAATGATTGAAGCATCTCCCCGTCGAACGCAGTAATGCGATAGGTCTCATTTTAGACGTAAAATCGTATATCCAGAATAGCGTCCAAATTATGGGACTTATCTCATTCTCTACAATTCTGTGCCATTTAACTTTACATTAGAGGATTTCGTGGCCACCCTGCATTTGGGAAGAGAAAAAAAATTCACGACGCGCACGCACTCGTTTCGGTTTTTTTTTTTGCGACATTATGAGCGAATGTTGATATCACAGATGGTTTTTCTCCTCGCGATTCCAATTGAACGTTTTCGTTTGGAAAAAAAGAACTATGTCTCACCCAGCACTATTTATATATAAATTTCGAAGCGTCGGATCTACGAACTGCGCGGAGAAAGCGGTCTTTTTCGAATTTATTACACTTCTGTTTTGGCACGCAAGCATGTATAAATCAACTTCCCCTCTTTTCTTGATCCTCGAAGTGGTGTACTGCAGGTGTATCTTCAGAATAAATTAATAAAATGGCTTAATTGGGTACCAATCAATTTTTTTTTCACTAGGGCGAATTCTTTCTTCGCGACTCCGCCTTAGGGAAAAAGTTACACGATTGGTATCCTGATGCTCTCAGTTTAGACACAAACCGCAATTTACCAGCGGAAACGGTTTGTCGCTCACAAATTTAGCATTCACGTGTTACATTACGAGTTTCGATAGAGATCTTACTTCGCTAAATGTACAAAACGGGCGTTTTTAAATCATACCTAAAAACAAATTGCCATAATTGTTAGAAGTACAGCTAGATTAGATCGCTAGATATCTAAGATCAGACATAGGATACTTTAGGAAAACGCCTCTAACCCTATGTGGAATTTTCACATCATCCGCGATTATCTGCGATAAATATTTCGCTTTTTATCATCTCATTTCGTGACTGTAACAGAAATCCGAGTTTCTCATCCAACAACATAAGCTTCAGTCAGTCTACGTCTTACAGTCAGGCTTCCGCTGCATTTCCCGGGAATTAGTTAGCTTTTTTTTTATGCTCCTCTCGTTCTTCGACCTCCAATCATATTTCAATGATCAGACTGTCAATATTGAAATTGCATGGAGACGGGAGGGGACAGACAAGAAAAGTTAGTTTGATCCTGTGATGAAGATATACGGGAAGCCTAACTGTAAATACAACAATGATAACAACGCGCCACACCCTTTATATGACGGTATACCTTCGGTGAGAATTGTCACACGATCACTCGCTTGCGTAATCATGTTCGCACTATCAATCGACGATCGGCAAGTATAATCCTTAAAATATCTTTCGTGAAAGGCATCGAAGGATTGAATGAAGATAAATTACGAGGAGATAGGCTGAAAAGCAACGCATACAGTCAATTGAGAAACGAGATAGAAACAGTTGTGTCTATATTCGATTACTCTTAATAACTGAAGGCAAATTTGCTCCACTTTCAATGATTCTCAAGCAATGGTCGGAGTCAAGTATATATTATGCTAATTAGATCTAATTTGTGCGATCTAATGAAATTTTGTCATTATTTAGAGACATGTTTAGGAACGCTAATCGAAGCGTGGATTCTGGAGCAATAAAATTAATTTCGCAAATATGAACCCGACCGCTTCAAAATTTATGTACGAATTTCGCGATAAAAGATGTTGCGACAGACGTTACGATATTCAATTCGGATCGACAGATCTGACGTTGTGCAATTCGCATTTCTTCTCTCGACGTAAAATGCATCGTATTCTTCCGTGGATGGTGAAGCTAACTGAACGATGATGTTACGATTACCAAAGAAATTTTTCACTAGGAAAAATTTATAGGATTACAAGGGGCGATCATGTAAAAAAAAGTAGATCAATTTTATTCTTTTCTTTAAATTTTGAAAATGTACAGATTTTTTCATTCACGAGCCAATTCGACGTGCATTACTTTTCAGTCTATTCTTGCAAATATTTGAAAAAAAAACTCGACATCAAATCTCAGGTTGAGAGAGATTACTCTCGCAAAGATATAAAAGAGTGGCGCTAAAATAAATTTTCAATAAAAAAAGAAAAAGAATTAGTAAAATGACTTATACAAATAGTAAAGACTGTAAAGTGATATAGAGATTACCATGTCATATACATATATAAATAATAATAATAATAAAGATAATGAGTCAATATATACGCCATCTAATGTACCCATAAAAAAACTCGGTGAAGTTTCGCGACAAAACTTTTTGACATTCGAGATTTTTTTACGTTTCTCGCATTCCTCTGTTTCACGCATTACACAATTTAGAGAGCAGCGTTGCCATTCGCTAGCATTTACAACGCATTAACAAACATTCAAACTGTTCAACAATTATTGATACGACTAGCCCTAATAATCCCTAATGCTATGTTACTAGAGCAATTCACTTGTCTGTATTTATACTGAATTTGGGACACTTTCTTTGACTTACAAGTTTGACTTCCATCGATTTACTCTTATTTGTACTCTTTCTATTATATGTCTAAAGTCTCTTTTAAAGGCAGCTTTGCCACTTCGAAGAAAATCCTAGAATGAAAATGAAATATAATGAATATTAGTAACTTGTGAAAAATACATTATATATTATAACGTTAATATATATTAAATATATTATAACATTATATGTATAATGTATTTTTCACAAGTTGTCAATATTCATTCTGTTTATACATAATATATATAAAAGAAATAAATTAAATATAAATAACACTTAAATTATAAGTATAGTTAGATACTTATTTTTCAGACAAGTTGTCAACATTCATCCTATTCATATATAATATATGATATATATACATATATAATATTCATACGAAATGAACTAAATATAAATAAATATAAATACTTACTTGTGGCTGTATTTATTGTGGACAGTCTTTAGTGAATCTTTGTGTTTCTTATGCAGGCTCTGATTCAAAAGATTGCAAATATCTCTCATGTCGTCAAGTTTATAACCGCTATAGTATTCTAATGTTTGATTCCATCCTCCCAGATCCTTCATTAACAACGCTAATAGTAACGCCGCCGCTGCCAATTTACTATCGCTGTACCTGATCATCGTATAATCCATAAGCGAATGCTCCAATATGTACCGAGCCAGGGTTAACGTGGCCATGGAGACCTTGGCACACTGTTTTCAAATAATAGATTGAATTAGCGTACATTTATAGATTCCATTCGAATAAGATATTCTATCGGATTCTAAAACTAGACAATCTATCGGAGACTAAAAGCATCTAATTTCTAACCGGAGAATTAGTTTTTAATTAGATTTTCTTTTACAATCTGAAGATAATGTGTACTTTTGCAATGTTTATTGCACAATAAATTTTACATATAATTGAGTATATATATAATATTTATACATATATTGAAAAAGAAAAATATCAGATGTTTTGCTACTCAGACTCGAAAGAATCAAATATAAATCTTCCATTTGCTAGATATTTGTTATTAAGTTATTCAAGTTTTATGCATTAATACTTATTCGAAAATATATTAGTTTTATCTCTAACCGATATTCACTCCGAAATTTAACTAGTATTCATGGGTCTAGTGTATCCGACGACATTTTAAAATTTAATGTTTCTCTGTTTGAAGTTAACGTAATTGGATAATTTTTTTTCATTTTTAAGGTTAAAATCCGAGGAATAAAATTATAAAACGTATAAAACTATCAAGTTGTGAAAAACATTTGTTATAATCAAATCATAACACTTTCTGGAGATTTGGCGTGTAATTGAAAAAAACTGGGTTTACTCCCCAATTAGGATTAAATCTAATTCTGAATAATAAAAACCTTTTTTTTTAAAAGAAAATTATTTCACTCACAGAAGAAGTAACATATATAATATAACTCATTAAAATCCCGACACAGAATTTTTGGAATATTTCTTAGAAATTGATAGTCCTGTGTATTACTTACCCTAGCATAACGCCGAAGAAATCTATAAGAAAGAGGTATTCCCAGGTCAAAATTGACTACTTTTAGAACATTCATTTCCATTTTGATCAGCTCCCTCTGCGTGTAAGCACCGTCACATATGTACAAAAAATCTTCCACCATCGGTGGTATTCTTTCCTAAAGCCAAAGTTAAGAAGTTTTTGTTATTGGACTTATATATTCGAGTACAATTTTATTAGGCAAAAAAATTTATGCGGTGAAGATACATAATTATAAAAACTTACGTCAAATTTGCTTGCTATAAAGAGACTCGCAGCTCCCAGCAATTGCAGAGTCTCCTTCCCGACTGTCATCTTCGTCAGGTATAGGTCGACCAGTTTCACAGCCAGATACAGGGTCTCGTGATTCAACTCGAACGACTCCTGAACCTCGACCATCCAGTCGATCAATAGCGCTCTCATCCACTGCGAGAGGCACACTTGCCGGTCCATGTAATCGCCGATGGGGAATAGGCGTTCTCTTTCCTTCAGGTACTCGAAGATGTCCATTACGTAGTGCGATACCTGGTACGGGTCTAGCCAATTCTCGACATCGAAGTCCCACTGAACGCCTTCGGGTAATTGCCTTTCAGGTACGGCCATCAACACAGAGGCGACCGAAACTTTATTCTCACTTGCGGGAGATGTGGGTTCTCTCTCAACTTTTTCCACATGTTTGTCGTTTGCTTTTTCGTCAACCTGTATATATGTAATCAATTAGTTGTTCTGTTCACAGAATGAAGTATTTTATTTTATTCTATTAACAGAATAAAGTAAAATAAAATATAGTAAATATATAAGCCTGCCTCTCAGTTTAAAAAATTATTTCTTAAATTTGTTAAGAAATTTTATGTTAGAAATTATATAAAATTTATTTAAAAAATAAATTTTAGTCTCTAGAAAAAATTTTTTGACAAGTTTTTGTAAATAAATAAAATTGAAGAAAAATTCTTTCGTGGATTCTGAGATATGTAATAATATATTGCAGAAAATATTGTTTACCTTATTGCTGCTTCTGCGAGTCCTTTTTATGCTATCATTGACATCTTCCAATGCACTGACGTACAACGAATTATCCTCGGATTTCTCTAAATCTGCACTTCGTCTATTATTATTTACAATTTTGTTGGCAGTCTCTGTTTTATCATCTTTTTTGATAATAGGTTTTACACGAGGCACTTGTTTTACCTTCGCTGGTACAACCTTTAATGCAGTAACGTCTGCAGGTTTCTCTGAAGCTACATTACTTTCATCAACTGGTTTCGATAGAATAACCACCTTCTTTGCTGGTTGATTTTGCCCTCCTAGCGACGTAGTAATGGCCTATCAGATCCATAAAGTAAAAGGAAAAAAAAATATTTTTTTATAAAATAAAAAATGCAATACCAAGTGTAATGTATGTAACAAAAACATTGGTGTGAACATTAAAACGCTGTGATATGAATAGATTAAAGCAACGATCGGATTTAGATCACTTTTGACCCGAGTGTCGATGTCGACTGTCTTCTTTCTGCTACTTGCAACGCCTGAGATAAAGTAAAGTAAAATGCCTAACAATAAGCTAAAAATATGTAGTCTTCAAGATATGTAACCTTATCTCAAGAATTCCTCGTATACAGTAGGATCATGTCTTCTGTCATAGACATAAAAATTTCTTCCTTGAATCTCTGATCTTATTCGTGATACTTCTGGAGCAGAAGCATCGTGTGCCTTGTGCCTAATATATATCAAACTAAGGATTGGAATTTAACCAATTATAATAATGAAAATTAATCTCAAATTTAGTGAACTTAGCTTTGATTGGTTAAATTTCAATCTTTAGTCTAATATGGGCATTATTTACAACCTGTTATTACGACACGAGCAGCAAGGAGGGAAGACATGAAAATCGTGTCGAAAGTTACATTCAAATCCGACCACCGAATTGAAGCATATATTTAAGTACACCTTGACATAATAATTGATAGAAGAATACATACGTTGGTGATGTTTGCAAAGGCGTATCTTTTATTCGTTCTTTCTTTGGATGGCGAAACCTCTGCTTTTCGCTTGGCGCGAGTTTCTCTGCCAACATTGGACTTCAATACATTGTTCAATAAAGAATTTTGACTCCTAGTTGTTATCCCTTTTCTCAAGGTTGCAGTGCTGCCTTGTCTATTTTGTCCAAGTATTTTCGGGGGTGCCATTTTTAGGATGTGACGAAACTTTGGTGTTCTTGTTTCTTATTTAATTGCTGTTATTCACAAAAATACACACATAATTAGTTTACATATTAATTACAGTTTAATTTATAGTATATTGTGTGTGTGTGTGTGTTTTGTGTAAAATTAAATTGCCTCGGCAATTTAATTGTGATATTACATATTATTCATTGGAGCTGTGTTTTAAAGACTGACAATTAATTATACTAAGTGTTACATTTACGTTAAATATGTTATCATTTTCATAATTAACAAGTCTAATGCTTAACTTTTCAGTGGCACTCTGATGGTCACTAGCGACTGGCGTTATTAATTTTTTTTTAACAATAAAAAATGGATGTCATACAGAATTTTGAAATTGGATACAAACAGTTAATAACAGCTACACAATTTAAAGCAAAAAGTAAATTCAAAGTAAAGTTAAACAGGGTGTACTTAATTCAACATGAGGATGTAGCCTAAGAGTCCTATTCCGTAATTCTTATTGATTATTATTGAATGATTGTCATTAGTGAATAATTTTTCTTATTCTATAACAACAAAATTGTCGTAAACTCAACAATAGCTAGAAAGATGCCTACAACAATTTTGTTATCATTTTATTAATGAAGTTTATAAAAAAGGCAAAGTTATTCACAAACGACGATCATTCGATAATATTGTTAAAGATGTAAACAGAACAGAATCTTTAAGCTTATGTTCCGTGCTGAAAATGGGACATGTTAGTGTTTTAAATCTATGCACGTAACGTATGCAATACATTTTCATCACTGTCTTTGTGTGAAAAAATTCTGATATCTTATATTTTTAATTTTTTAAATTTCTGAAAATATCTGAAATTTCTTTAAAGAGAAATTAAATAAGTTTCCTTTCGAAATTATAGAATGACAAATCATAGAATATTTTAGAATTCATCTACATAAAGAATTTTAGAAAAGATATAGGCTTTTACAGCGTTGTTAAAAAGTGTTTCAATCTGAATAAAAAAATCTAAATCTAAATTTAAAAAAATTATAAAATTGTATAGAAAAACTATAATAAAATTATAATTATATAAATTCTAAAAAAATAAAAATATAAAGAATGCTAGCAAAATTTTTCTCCAGAGCAACAGTGAATATCAAAACGCAATTTCATTTAATCATATTGCATAATATTTTAACATTATATGATAATGAGAATTCTGCGATACACACAGAAATCACACATGTACAAAACTCATAGGGCAAGCAATGTGTTGAATATGTAACTTGTATAAGAGTAATATTGGTATATTATAAAGTGCTATTAATGTACATCAAGCAATGTGTTAAATATGTAATTTGTATAAGAGTAATATTATAAAGTGCTATTAATGTACATCAATGTAGATGATTAAATTTAAGTTGAATTAATTTCCTATTTATTTTAAAGCAATATATATAATAAATACTAAAAAAACATTTGATCAATAAATGCTCTAAAAGTAATTTTCTGTGTGCTTTTTGCAAAAGTGAAAATGACTCCAAACATCGACTTTAGAATCGATATCTATTCTAATTTCGATGACTAAATTTAATTGTAATTGCGATCTATAATTTGATTTTTAAAATAACTAAAAAAATCGCCCTGTTAATCTTGGAAAAATCACTTGGAATAATTCTTATACTCCAGTCCAACAAGAAAGCAGTTTTTTCTACCGATTAAAAATCAAACCTGTTCTTTTTTTTATTTCTCCTTATCTTTTTAAAAAAATATTGAATAAATCTATATACATAATGATCATAAATAATCAATAATTTATAAGACAATTAATGATACACAATAGATAGTTAATAATAGCGTCTTTTAATAGGATAAAAGAGTGACTTTCTTAGCGTGTAAAAAATCCGAGAGGTGATCATTTGCATAAAAAGAAATTGGGCAATCGCTCCCGGGATTAATGTGAGAAATGCAACAATTTAAGGTTATGAGAACATTCTACACTCTCTCACAAGTATTCTCAAGATACTTTTGACTCAGAGAAAACACAATCGAAGGTTAACGTATGACCTTACGAGGTCACGTAGAAGTGGAGCTCTCGGTTGTACGATTCAATCGAGCTCCCTGTACGAACCTAACCGACAAGATCGCCGAACTTGTCGCCGAAATGACGTGGAATTATCCCGCTTTCCGCCGGCATGGAAATTCGCGTGGCTCTCTGTGATAAATCTCACGATTTTACGGATTTTTCGGTTCCCGGGGCGAAGGCGCTGCGAGACGAGAAAACGCGGGAATCGACGCAGGGCACACACAAGCTCCAACTCCGTGCCGGATCTGTTCGGTCGCGAGAGATTCGTTATATTCCGTTGCTCCCTTCGACGGGGGGGGGGGGGGAGGAAGGGGACGACTGTCGAGGAACAATCGCGAAGGCTGGCCCCCGCGAACTGCGAAGGCCGCGAAAGGTCGCGAGCAAAATATCAAAATATTTATTCGAAATATACACACACGGGCAAAAGCATGGAGCCGTTTTTCTCCCGCGGGCGTCTCGCCTCTCGCCCCGCCGAGTGCTCCCGAAATGCGTGCCGATCGCCGGCGGCGGGGGCGGCGGGGCACGCACCAGGAACGTGCGCGCGTCGAATTGCGTACCTACGTGTGTATGTACCTCTCGGGGGGGAATCCTCTCGTGTAATCGCCGTGCGCGAAAGGCGAAAGGTCGCTTGTTTACAAGGTCCTCGCACGCCACGCGCCGTCTACGGCCAACGGCAACGGCTGTGCTACGGTCGCGTCTCCTCGCTCGCGCCCGCGTTCTGCCCTGGGTCTGGTCGGTGATTAACTGACTGCCGACTGTTGATGTTGATTTCAAACTCACAGTTACGGCCGGTCGCGGCGCGACGATTGGCCGGCGTCGCCCGCGCGCCGGCCAATCCGCGCCGTCCCCGCCGCGGGCGACATCTCGCGACGGCGCGTGGAACCGAATGCCGACAGAGTGGTTGGTCGAGCCGCGGAGCTGTGTAGACAGTCGCGTAGCTATCTCAAGAGGTAATAAAAATCGAACGGTTCGAATTGGGATTCGCGTTTTTTTTCCAGAAGTTCTTCCCGGCGAGTCAATAATCTCTCAAGTTCTTTATTTCAGTGAAATATATAGCCCAATCGAAGATATAACTTGTATATTTATCTCACATGCAAGGAAACAATTAGTGCATTTTTTAAGATTTCTTGTATCTATTGTTGGTATTTTCTTACGCTACCTATATATTATATTCTATATTTCTTTCTCAAAAAACACGAAGCTTTATATAATTATGGCTTTGCATCAATTTTATTGTGAAATTTTTATGTCAATGCTGAAGTTTTTCTCGAGCATTTCAGAATTTGCCTACATCATTTCGATTTTGATTAATTCTAAATAAATTCACATCATATATGTAAACGAATGTTTGTTCTCTGTATGGGGATAATTTAACGAGTAATGCTCGTGACAAAATGTAAATTACAGTCTGCTCGGGAACACGGTGTAGCTCGCAGTGCAAAGTTCATTGGGTTGCAGAGTGACATGTCGGTTAGATTGTGTGTGTGTCTCTCATTCGTGGCCGTGCCGTTTACGCCAAGATGGAACGCGAGCGTTTTGTCGTCAAGTACATCACGGCGAACAATTGCTTCGCACATCTGTCGGCTGCCCGTTCGACGCACCGTTCGAACGACAAGGTTAGTTCGCGTTTATATAGAATCTGACACACCAGTCACCACCGCATAAATGATTGTAAACACACGGCGCCTCGCGCCATCTTATGAGAGAACGTTGCGTTACGTCACGCATAAAACGCCTGAGGAACGTAACGAGTCTGCTAATTGCAGCCGAGGAACGTAAGAAAATGCGGTGTAAACAAGTAGCAAATAAAAATCATTGGATTTGCTTACTGCTTACGCACCTTACGTTGTTTACATTTTTCTGTGCTTTTGACGCGCCAGCAAGACTGTCCAACACACTAGAGTCCCTAGCCAAGGCATGGCTAGGGACTCTACGCTACACTAGCGCTCAGTGCGGGGCCTCTCTGACGTGTCACGTCACGTCACGTGATTGATAGACGGGGAACGGTAGCAGGAAATTTCAACGGAGAATGCACCGTCCGAGCGGAACAACAATAATAAACTTTGCCTGTCGAGGAAACGCAATTTTCAAAGAAACACACTTCGAATATATAAAAAGTGATTTTCCCCATAAATTTTTGCAGTTATAAACAGTTTGATCGCGCAAGAATGACGAGATAAGCGTAAAATTAATAGTAGGTACGCCAAATTCTTCGGATCTCTGGACAATATCATCAGCGACGACGAATTTGATTACAGGTGAATGTAATCGAAGTGTCGCATAACGAGAGGAAGTTCTACTTTTCTACCATCTTTCGCGCTAACGACGACGAAGTGTTATGTATCGGGGCGAAATTCGCGAGAAGTTTGAACATCCAGGATGGAGATGAAGTACTCGTGTCCTCTGTGGCAAATGTTTTCACGTTAACAAGCGTCGAGGTCGCGCCTCAAACGGCGATCGATCGCGAACTTTTGGTATGATAACGCTCGATCATATACGTCGACTTACGCCAATGATGAATTAATTAATTGATTGCCCGTATTTCGGCGGTAGACGTTGCAAAGTGAGAAGATACAATCGGATCTCCTGAACCAAGTGAGAATCGTCGCGAAGGGACAGCCAGTCGTGGCGTGGATCTCAAAGTTTTCCTCCGTGACTTTCATTGTGGGCAAGTCGTTTGTTTCTTTTGTGTGATATAAATACTTGATTGTGCAAAATTCCGAGCAATAGCTTTACTACTCTCAGTTATGTAAATGCTGAATTACTCCGTTTTTTATTATATCAATTTTAATCGATATTATTTTATCATTATTAAGAATTGTTGAATTTTGCAAAGAAAGAAGTCAAAGAATTTATTGCTAAAGTCATGTGTGTGTGACATTAAAATATTAAAATATATCAGGATACATTTTAATATTAATATATCCTAATACATTTTAATAGTAAATTTTAGTAGTAAACGCTGAATTACTCCGTTTTTATTATATCAATTTTAATCAATATTATTTTATCATTATTAAGAATTGTTGAATTATGCAAAGAAGTCAAAGAATTTATCGCTAAAGTCATGTGTGTGTGACATAAAATATTAAAATATATCAGGATATATTTTAATATCTTAATGTCACACATATCAGGATATATTTTAATATTAATATATCCTGATACATTTTAATAGTAAATTTTAGTAGTAAACGCTGAATTACTCCGTTTTTATTATATCAATTTTAATCAATATTATTTTATCATTATTAAGAATTGTTGAATTATGCAAAGAAAGAAGTCAAAGAATTTATTGCTAAAGTCGTGTATGACATTATTAAAATATTAAAACATATCAGGATATATTTTAATGGAATGCATCGTATAAGAATATATATATTGTATTAATATTTTAATAATATCATGACTTTATTAAATTGTGTACTTTTATATACAATATTAGTACAATATATATATATATATATATATTATACGAATATTATATATAAAAATACATAATTTTATATAAAATATTTTATGTTACATATTAAATATTTTATATAATATTTTAATACCAAGGATATTTTAAAAAGATATATTTTGTACGTGATCCTTGTAGAGGATTTAAAGCCGAACGTCACGTGGGGGAGACTCGAGGAATTCACGGAAGTGCACGTGCTTGATACAATCGCGAACGCAACGATAAAGGACGCGGTCGTTAAGAAAGAGACCAAGAGTATAGGTTTTTTGACCAATATCTGGTCTAATCTTGTCAGAACACGAGATCATGACGAGGATTCGAGGGACAACGCAAATTATGCCTTGCTGCAGAGCTTCCGCAGTAAAATCGCGCCTCGCGAGTTCCGTGTGCATCCTCTGCCGGTCTTCGAGTCCTACGATCACTTGAATGCCCACGACATGATCCTGCGAGGTCCCTATCACATTCTGATTCCGAGGAGCAGCATGCCGAGAAACGCAAGATCGAGAGGAACGATGATATGTAAATTTCTTACACAAGAGAATATTTTGCTTAAAATTCACGCGCTCAATTTTTTATTACATACAGAAAGAACGATTTTGCTGAAGTAAAAATTGGATGTAAAAATTAGGTACAGATACAAAACTGAAAATAATTATGTAGGACGCTCAAGCATGATGTTGCAAAAAATGTTAACGTTCTACAGAGAAAAAACATAGCAATGACAATTATATGTATGTAGGTGACAATTAGAAAAGTTTTATATGTAAAATCAATGTATATAGTTGAATAAAATAATTTATTCAACTGATGTAGTGATGGCAACTAAATCTGACAGATAGTTTTTGAAAAGCTACACGGAGACAATTTTTTTTTAATTTATCCTGAAAATCATGTTAATGATTTCTGAATGAAAATCGTGAAAATCACATAAAATTCATGGAAATACTATATATTATCCCGATCGATTAACATAATTTGCGGGGTAAATTTTAAAATAAAATTCTCTCCGTGTATAATTGTAATCTAATAAGTCTATATTGATCTTTTTTTAAATTTTTTATTATAGATAAATTTTATAGAATTCCATAATATATAAAACTTGTATAATTGTCCCTATATTGTCGCTATTACTATGTCTTTTCTCTGAGTGTAGAATGTCAAAACTTTTTGGATCATCGAGAGTTCTTATTTTGATGATCCATGATTATATATTTTAAGATCTCTGTATTCGGTCTAATTTTTATACTACTTAAGCAAAACTGTTCGTTCCGCGTGTAACTGGGGCTTATAAAACCAATTTATTTGCAGGTAAGGTCAGCAAAGTGTCGAGACAACAGCGCGCTAACGACAACAGCAAGAATTCGAACGTTTTCGACCTTCGACCCACCAATTCGCGTGAACTCGTCGCGAGAATTTACATTCTCGAAGACATCTTGGACAAGTGCTCCGCGTCGTTGGACAGACAATATTTCGACTTGAATTCGATCCACTCGCGCGCGTATGTGTCGGCGGGTTTGAGAATCACTTTGGAACTGAAGCCGGGAAGCAGAGTGATCGTGCGGACGATCGAGGAGGAGGGCGAGCCACCGAAGGCGTCGCCGGTGAACATTTATCCCTCCGATCCGTCGGTGACGCCGGAAGTTTTTAAAAATTACGCGAAACTCCACTCGACGCACGAGCCACTGCTGCTTAATTCGCCCGCGACAATTCTGCTCGACGGCGGCGAAAAGTGCTTGGTAAAGATGTCCCTCGAGAATGCCGATTACGCGACGGTAGACGCGAAGGACGCGGAGGACTTGACCGTCCTTGCCACGTGCGAGCTGTCGTTCCCGAGCAAGTCGAATTTCGATTGGCGCTGTACCGCGGAAAGGATGGAGAAAATCTCCATGAGGTAATGAGATGCGTGTGACCACGGTGTAGGTTTTTATTAGAGATGTGCGAACTATTAAAATACATATGAATCGAATCGAATTAAGTAAAATGCGATTTGATTCGGATTTTAATCTCTGTGTTTCGAATCCGAATTGTTCGAAAATTTCGGATGACCCAGCCGGGGCGAATGGGAGGGGGGAGGGGCAGGAAGAAGAGTCAAAAATTTATTTCATACAAAACTTATTAAAATACTTATATTAAAGTCAATCTTTGAGGTACATCTCAGGTATATTTTTTAAATACTTTTTTCCAGTCTTTTCTCAAAAAGTAATTTTATAATTAAATTGTTTCTTCTTGCCAAAATTTAGAGAGAGGATGCAAGTGTTCCCTGCCTCTTGCGTATAGTTTGAATATACGAATCATATATATCTTGATTCATATAAAATTCATTTATATAAAATGTTTCATATTTCTCGCTAATAAGTATTTCATATAATTAATACTTTTAATACTTTTTTTTCCAAAAAGTAATTTTATAATTTAATTGTTTCTCCTTGCCAAAATTTAGAGAGAGGATGCAAGCGTTCCCTGCCTCTTGCGTATAGTTTGAATATACGAATCATATATATCTTGGCATTCATATAAAATGTTTCATATTTTTTGCTAATAAGTATTTCATATAATTAATACTTTTTTTTCTACGTAGAAATTGTTTTTATCGTGTACACATTAAAATTTAAGCTTAACAATAATTAATTATTGATTAAATGTTTCAATGATTCGATTTGACTCTGGTAAAATTTTGTCGATTCGATTCGGATTTGAACAAAGAAATAAAATACGATTCGGCGTAATAAAAAATATCACGATTCGCACATCTTTATGGTAGTTACAGCTGCTATTGATAAAACGGCCTGATAATAGCGGCTTTTTGAATCGCCAAGTAATAAATCAGATTTTAAAGTCCGATTTATATGTTGCGCCAAATCGCGATAAAAAAAATATATTTACTTAGGTATATAGAGGGTGTCCTTAAACATTGCGAGATCGCGCTCGACCTCAGCTTGGGCTTGCGGCGAGCGGTGGACTTCCGGTACGATCGGGAGAACATTCTGATCTACGGCGACATGGGTTCCGGCAAAACGACCGTCTGCAAAAAGCTAATCGAACATTATTGCGAGGCGCCGTATTTCGTGTACACGCACACGATTGATTGCAGGTCGCTACAAGGTAATATCGCGTCAGTTTTTTTTTTCGCGCAATTAACTGCAATATCGAATGTGACGAATTTTAATTTCTGTCGAACTTCCAAATCTTGAAAGCGTTTATGTTTTTAAATAAGAAAGTAAGAACTTCCAAAGAACTTTTGAAATGAAAAATAAAATACAACATAAACGTAGAGCTAATGAATCGGCGTACAAATTAAAGCGCGATTAACGATGCACAAAACATATATATATATATATATTATCATACGGACCGAATATTTTGATTTACTTTGGAATCATTTTTAGCGACAGTAATTTCAATTCTTCACATTTCTCCATCTACAAAGGATGAGCCACTTTCACAGAATTAATAGATCCAAATTGTGGGATTTTATATTAGTTTATCCTTTTTCTTGCGATAACATTTATATAGAAAGGTTTAATCGTTATTTTCTTTTAATTTTGTTTTTAATAAATTATAACTAATCTATTCAATAATCGTATTTTAATTTATTACCATTTAGAAAAAAAGGTTATTGAATTGTTTAATTTATAAATTTTGGAGTCCGCTTTAGCATAATTTATTAAAGTCATTTTATATATTTCCAAACCTAAATTAAAATTAAATTCATATCTGTATTATATCTATGTTATAATTAAAATAAAATATATTTAAAAAAAGATTTTAGAAAATAATTGAAAAGTGCAATTTGAGATCTGTCAAATTTTTGCCGTATTAGTTACGAAAAAATCTTGTAGATTTACTAAACACAGCGATTATTAATTAGGCAAACAGATGGAGGCAATACAGGGAATCATTATGCCCATTATAAACGAATGCTTGTGTCATCAACCGTCCATACTATTCCTGGATGATTTGGATAGCATTACCAATAGCAGTACCACTGCGTCACAAAATGACGTGGTAAAAACGATAAACGCTTCCAGGTAAACAGAGCTGCATTTTATCGATTAATTTAAGCCAAATGGTAATTGTTAATATCATAAGTAAAGTAATTGTTAATTTAATCGAAAAGGCAGGTAAAAAATTGTTATATAAATAATTTCGTGATTTGCAAAATCGACGCTCGTGATTATCATTCATAGATTATTTATAAATATATTTATAAATATTATTTCTCAAAAATTATTCTTTAAAAAGAAACAAAAAACCTTTTTCATATTTATTCTCTAATACGAAATGTCCGATGATCATCTTAATCAACAGAATCTCTTGATTGATTTTATACTGAATTTTAGAATTGCTGACATGCTGATCAATACCATCACGAAATACCAAGATTCTCATTACATCTCGATCGTCGCCACTTGTGCCGACGTGAGTAAAATCGATTCGAGATTACGGCCGGCCAGAGGAGTACAGTTTTTTAGGACAATCTTGAAGATCCCGAGTCTCGAGAAGGTACAATCGATCCGATTAAAAAAATCCATATAACATATAAAGTTATTTCAAATTATGCGAAGAGAGTAACATGCGCGAAATCTGAAAAAAAATCGATCTTTTATCTTACGTAAATTCACAAGAAATTTAGAAGCCCATTACATACATTCAGAAGAAAAATACATAATAATGACAACTAAAATATAACTATAGAATAATGCCAACTATAAAGATAAATTTAGTTTACATTACATGTAAAGTTATATAGCTGAATAAACTATTTTAAAGTCATTGAATTTATTTTAATAGTTTATTCAACTATACATTTATTAAATTCTATATACTATAAAATATGTTGTCATTTTTATAGTTGCCACTATGTTTTTCTTTAAATGCTATACATTATTTACATAATTAGGTTTAATTTATACATCACAAAATTTCATTTTTAATTCGTGTTATTTTCACGAAACACGATTACTGAAATTTAGATGTTCAAAGAGAGTTCGCTCGAAAAAAGAAATAGAAAGTAAAATATGAAATATATTAGAGTCATATTTATTATTTTGCAATTCTCTAAATTCCATTCTTTGTGCTAGTTGTATCTTGTTTGCCGGGTGCATTTCTCGATTAACGCGCCTTCGTATTTCCGCACCTTCTTAATTAAACTCTCCCTATCCCGTGTAAGTTGGGACGTTCTCTCGTTGATTTCTGCGTAACACTAACTCGTGTCGTGGTTAACCAGGCGGATAGAATCGATATTTTGCGATTAACGCTCGAGGACAAGTTGTGCGTGCCCGGAGACATAAATTGGAATTACTATGGAAACAAGACCGAGGGCTGGATGCCTCAGGATCTCGTCGACTTGGCGGAGAAAGCGCGGTTCGTCGCGTGGAAGCTCCACGGTAATGAGATACACAAATAATCACAAAAATATACCCATGAACACCGCAATAATTTTAAATAAAGAATTTAATCAGAAGAAAAAAATTGTACCAGTAAAAGCAAATAGCAATATTTTAATTAACAGCAGTGTTAATTAAAAATCATTTTTATAGTAAGATGATCACAGGCTAATTATATTTAGTTTTGTCTTAATCCTGGTGAAAATTTTTCTTAGAATTTCTCATATAATTATTTAGAATTGTTTAGCATTTTTGTAAAATTTTAACTTTTTAAAATATTTCTCAGATTTTTTAATATGAATTTAAACATTTTTTAAAATAAGTGCTGAGAAAGTCTACATCTTTTCTAGAATTCTTTACATATGTATATGAATTCTGAAATACTTTAAGATTTTCGAGACTTCTATAATTTCCGAAAAAAACTAATAAAATCTGAAGAGGTTTAAGGTTTTTTTTTTTCAGAAATCTTGATAAATTTTAAAAATAAAAAATTCTTAAAAATATATGAAATATTATGAGAATTTTTTTCGCCAGGAAAGTCCAAGAAAATTTAGCTTGATTATTTTGCAACGTGTTATATTTACGAATTTTTGTCTGCTCAAAGCGGCAGAAAGATTAGAGGCACCGATTGTCGTGACGGACGAAAACGTTAGCGTCGCACTGGAGGGTTACACGCCGATGTCCCTGCAGGGCGTGCAGTTGTACAAGAGCGGCGGTCTCTCTTGGTCCGATATCGGCGGACTGGCGAACACGAAGAGCTCTCTCACGGAGATTCTGCAGTGGCCGCTCAAGTACCCGGAGATCTTCAAGAAAGCTCCGATAAAGCTTCAGAGCGGCGTACTGTTGTACGGGATGCCCGGCACCGGGAAAACGATGCTGGCTAAGGCGATCGCCGGCGAGTGCGGCGTGAATTTGATCAGCATCAAGGTGAAACCTAAGACTCATTTATAATTAGAATACTCAAAATGGAGTTTAGTTTTAATTCTCTTTAAATCTGTTGGAATTATAAAAAGAAGAATAATTTTATAGTTATCACGGAACGAAGTTACAGCTACTCTTTATAGAAAGCTTGGCTTGGCAATTTTCAATCAGGCATAAAATGAAATTTATTAATAATTTTTAATAATGTTTTATTCATTATTTTTATTTTATGCGTCAGTTTCACACGAAATCCTTAATTAAAATAATAATTTAATTGCAATTAAATGATGTATAAATGCGGTTTTTTTATCATTTTTTTAAGGCTACATTCCAAAATGTTGCTTTTAAGGAAAATTTTAGTTAAAGTCTATAACACACTTAAAGTAAATTATAGCTTTTTAGTAAAATTTTCCTTGAAAGCAACGTTTTGAAATGTAACTTTAAATAATAAATTTTACTTCAGGGTCCAGAATTGCTATCGAAGTACGTAGGCGCCAGTGAGGAGTCCGTAAGAAATGTATTCGAAAGGTATAATAATTCTTCAAATTTTCTTCTCTTTCTTTCAATACTGATGTTCGGAGTTTATATGATATATGGATTTTTTAAAATTTATTATATTGTTTTAGAGCCCGTCGCGCCAGGCCGTGCGTTTTATTCTTTGACGAATTCGACAGTCTTGCGCCCAGGTGAGTCATACCTGGATTAACTGATCGTACAAAAAAAAAATTTACCCATCCCATCTTTGTTTGTTGATATCCTAATGATAGGCTACAATAATCGACAGCAAATATTCTCTCTACAGATTAAATATTATACCTATCTTGTAGTCTCGTAATCGTAAATATAACTTGCGGCAAGGCATGCTTTTAAAAAATAGTTTAATTTAGTCCAAGTAAAATCAAGATAAAATAGAGATATGTAAAAAGATATATAAATAAATAGATAACTATTGTAAGTAGACAAATACACAGCTGTCGCAATATTCATAAATATGTAGACAATTATCGGAGCTCATATCTCATTTTAATCTTTTCTTTATTTTCAACACGTAAAAAAATATATGTTAATTGTTTTTATTATGACAAATATATTGTATGCATTTTATTTTAATCAGACGCGGGCACGACTCTAGCGGTGTCACCGATCGGGTAGTGAACCAACTGCTGACGCAGCTTGACGGGGTCGAGGATCGCGAGGGGGTGGTGATCGTGGCAGCGTCCTCGAGGCCCGACTTGTTGGATCCGGCTCTCCTGAGGCCGGGACGCCTGGACAAGTATTTGTACTGCTCTTTACCGGATGAAGTAAATATATTTTTTATAAACCCAACTCGGCGTGGCTTCATAATTTTTCTTTACCAATACTCACCGTTTTTTCGTTTCAGTTGGAAAGAGAGGCGATCTTCACAGTTCTGTGCGGTTCGCAAAATATAAGCATAGCCGAGCTGGACCTGAGGGAACTAGCTCAGCTCTCTGACGGATTGACCGGGGCTGATATCAACGCGGCGATCACTTTGGCGAGACTGTCGGCGTTCGAGGAGGCCTCGGCGATTGCAAAGGTGAGTGCATTAACCCTTTGATTACTACGCGCCACTATAGCGGCTTCCCGCTATTCTTTGAAATGAAATGTCATTATCGTGGCTTCCCTCTGAACGGTCTTTTGGGACAAACGCTATTAGCATTTTTCTGTACCTCGATGCTTTTGTCGTTATTAAGTGGAAATGTTTTCATTTATTTTCATCTGCGCTTGTTTCATCGAAACATCGTTTCCTCTGATAAACATTAATTAATAGTGATATTATATTGATTATAATTTTCTGCTCAACAGTATAAATATAACACATGTACAATACAACAGTTATATTGTTGAGTAGGAAATTGCAATATTGATATAATATTATTGTTAGTTGATCAATTGTTTACTGGATTTTTTAATTTTTTTCGAATTTTACGGCCAAGCGCAGTACGTCGTACAGCTTCGCTAATTCAGCCGTATCCAAAGGATTAATATCAATTCATATTTATTTATATATTAATCGTACATTGTCCCTTTGTCAACTTAATTAATTCTTGAGTCTCATTGTCTGTACACCTTGTTGTTTGATCATTAGTTAAAAAATTCAAGATATCATTTTGTTGTTTATAGAGAAGAGTGACTTAAAAGTACCTGTATAAATAAAATAATATTTATGAAATGTAGACAAGCATAATAAATGAAGGTAAAAACTGTCTCAAGTATCTAATCACTTTCAACGAAAAATTCGAGAGAGATATTCAGACACGTATACGAATTTAGCCTGGGTAATCGGAATTTTACTTGTCAGCTATGGTGATCGATCTTCCGAGCCGCTACTGTTGACTCGGACTCTCTTGCGGAACGGCATCGCTAATGGCCGAACCGTTTTGTTATTGTTGTTGTTGTTGTCGTCGCTGGATAGTATCTGTGCAGCGCCGCGCCGTAATGAAAAGCGCTTCTCGCGCGACTCCCGAGAATCATTTGTAGGGTAGCTTCCGAAGTAAGATAGTGCGTAATGACGATAATATCGTTAGGTGTGCACCCTACGGTGTGCGTGCACGCGGGGGCGCGCCCGGGCGCGGGTTGGGGGAGATCGAAGGGGCGGGGGGGGGGCGGGAGGGGACTGCGGAGGAGAGCTGTAGGTGCCGCGATATAACCGAGGAAACGTAGACCAGGTTTATTAGCACACGGTGCCGAGAGCGTCGGGGCGACCGGGCCACCCCCTTCGGCGCTTCGCTTCATCCCCCGCTCGCTTCGCCCCACGCCTCGCTGAACGTCGAGGGGGTTATTATCTTATGCGTTATAATGATACACGGTTTAGGGCCCGCAGCGGTCCTGCAAGATCGAAAGCCAGACAGCCATTCCCGCTAGTTATGACGCTCGTTAAGTCCCTCAGACGTCTTCGACGTGTCTATCGTCGACCCTCCGTACCCTCGAGTACGCCCCGTTTAATTGTTTCACTTACTCGATCCGTCTTCTAATTATTTTATTGATTTTCTTCTATTTGTTTATTCGCTAATCCATTTTTGCAATTTTTCTACCTAAACAGGTGTAAAAGTGACACTTTATTGGTATAGAAACGAAAATTTTCGATTAGACGACCATAAATATATACGGCATAAATAGTAAATATTTATGTAAAATATTGATATTATGTCGTTCATGCGTCAAATCCTCTTGGAAGTCATTAATTTATTATCCGACGTCTAGTAGTTTGTAAATGCATCGAAGATTGACCGAATTTCTTGATGTGCTCATTCAATCTTCATTCCTCACAACTTTTATTCAAGAATATAAAAAAAAAAAAATATGAAAATCTACTAAAAACGCACGGTTTTATACGATCTACAGAGACGAGTGATAAATTTGGCGATTTCATTCATATGATACATGCGTGTGCACCCGATCGAATTAATCCGAATTAATCGGGCCCCTGCGTTAAAAGGTCGGGAGCGTCTTCGAGGTATATACGAGGAACGAGTGGCGCGGGAAGCTATTAATTAATACGCATCGGAGAAAACGAAGTTATACGGCGGCACTTAGCTCCCGGAAGAACGCGAGTATCCAAACTGTGCGTCTAATTAGCGAGTGAGTTTCCGGAGAGCGTGACGCATCCCGAGAGCGTGAGAGAAAGATATATAGAGATAGAGGGTGAGAGAGAGAGGGGGGGGGGAGGGCGCGTTGCTGTGATAAGTGATTATGCGGATAGGAACATGGGAGGGTGTCTTCCGAAGCGGTGCAGATTGTGCTTAACTCCAATAATTAATTCAAATCGCTGCTGTTATACCGCGCAACATTAAGCTTTTGCAGTATTTTGAGACGAATTCGGCAAAACTTTTTCACGCGATCGGAACAAACGAATGATAATAGGACTATGCTTTGTGGATTAGGTATATGTTTTAAACATACAATTGAAGTACGAACGTAAAACTATTTTATATACATGTACAGTATATAAATTATAAAATACATGTGCTTGGTCATAAGTATAAATTCTCGATTTATTGCATTTTTTTTTTTTTTTTTGGAAAAGGTGATAATAAAAGAAAAAAAATATCAAGATTGTTAAAAATAAATGTTATTTTTCAATAAAACTGTTTTTTAATTTATTTTTTAAACGTAGAGATGTAAAACGTTTACGTCAATTTATGTGAATGCTTTATACTTATATATACCAAGGTGTGTACATATAAATATTTGTTTTATATTTTATTTATTTTGTTTATCGATGACAGGACGGCAAAATCAGTGCGAGTGACATCAAAGTTACGCAAATGCATCTCGTGGAGTCTGTCAGATCGACGAAGCCGTCTTTGTCCACCGCTGAAAAATTGAAATACACTCATATGTAAGTGGACGCGCGCACCAGAAAATTGGAGTTATAAGAAATTTATTTCATTTGTCATAAGACATTGAATTCGTATTATTATATTCATTGTTACAAGACTCATGTGTATAATACTGTTTCATTATTACAGTTACACTCGGTTTTCCAAAGGGGACAACTTCACGGAGGATCTGCTGAGGAACCAGAAGGCAACGCTAGCTTAATTCGAATCTTCCCTTAAATTATAATTCAAATTTCTTCAAGAAGGAAATAAATATGTGCACTTCTGCATTGGAACAATACAGTACAGGTAAAATTGAAACAAAATCATTTCTTCTTCCTCGCTCTGATTCATCTCAGTCGCGCAGATCGCGCGAAATAGAGAGGCGACGACGTCGCAAATGTACGTATAACAGTTGGAGCGACGATTAAACGAGAGTCAGGACGAGAGTGTCTCTTTTTCGCCGCGCATCTTTCGCGGGATTCGCGAAATCGATCTCGAATGAGAATCCACGTGTAACTCGCGATGGAGATTTTACCGGTATAAACCCGCGGTGGCGAACCGCGCGGCGCGGCAGCTCGCGGGGGGAAGGGGAGGGGGAGGAGGAGGAGGAGGAGAGGGCGCGAGCTCGAGGAGGCGGCGGATGTCGCGCCGGGGCAAAGTTAAATTAAATCACGGGCGAAGGCAGCTAATATTGTAGTTTATCTGGCGGGACATTAGCGCGGTGAAATATGCGCCTCTCCTTCGCCCCGGCGAACTTAAAATCAAGATCTTAGACGAACTTCCCAGCGCCTCCCGCCCCTCCGCTCTCCTTCCTCTCCCCCCCCCCCCTCGCGAGACGCCGACGTCGACGCCGGCGCGTCCTTCCTGCTAAGTCGCGCGTGAAAATACTAATTATTATACCGATTATTAATACGAAAAGTTGCCCGGCGCTAAGTCGGCAGGCACGAGGAGAGAGTCGCGGCTGAGTTTCGCGCGGCCGGAGGGGCGGGGTGGAGGCCGCGCGCGCGCGCGCGCGCGAACATCCGGATTACGCCTCGCGCTTACGCTCGGTTAAGGGGGAGGAAAATTGGACCTCGACCGAGGGGCTGAAGAGCGCATCGCGACGGATAATGAGTTTGCCAGCGAAAATATGTATGTACATATAGAATGTCGTCGCGCGGAAAAACGGATGTGTCGCATACGGTTCGTCGAGAGGCATCAACGTTACGATCTCGTGAGATGACCTTTGTATTCGCGTGCTGCTTTGCCGTGAACATGGTCGAAAGGAGTTCACGGATAGCACTATTCGCAGGATTAAGCCGCGAAATGGCGGAAGAAAGACGCGCGTTGCGCGAGGGGATGCTCGCAACGACGACAACGACAACGATGACGACGACGACGACGACGACAAGGACGAGGACGAGGACGACGACGAAGAGGCTCTGCTTAGCATAAAAATGGCCAATTACCCGGCTAACAAGCGACGGTCGAGCGACACGAAGAGCGATAGAGAGAGTAAGCGAGAGAGCTGGGCGACGAAGCCGGCTAACTCCGTTAGCGCCTCTCCGCCCGCCGAAGGAGATTAGTTAGCGTAAATGCCGCCGGTTGACGCATTTTTATTCCTGATTACCGCTTCTCGCCGCGCTAATCCCATTCGCGCTGGCGACATTCGGGAAAACTCGACTTCGCGCCTGGCAACAAATTGCCGTTCTCGAAAAAGGATGAAGGAAGAGGAAGGAAGGAAGGAATCGGGGCTCTGTGCGTATAGGTGTATGCGTGTATATATATATATAGGCGCGGGGATATAAAGGAAATAGGCTGTGTTGTTTAGGTAAGAAGCGAGACTTGGGGCGAAACGTTGATCGGTCATACTGGAACATACGATAGTCCTAAATGAGGATCGATTTTCTTCTTCGATAGCAGTGTTTCCTATCATAACGTCACCAAGAATACAACACTTGGATAGAAGTGTAAAGTACACTAGTATCATTCAATTTATTGATAGTCCATTGGAAATATATTATATTGAGCCAATATTGTGTCAATAAATTATACTACTTAGGTGCGGTTACACAAAAGGATTCGAAACTTCAGGCGAAGAAACAAAAAACGGGGTAGCGACATTTTGAGAATTTTATAAATTAAATCGAAAAGAATTTTTGCGCATGTTCAAAGTTTAAATAATAAAAAGCATCCGAAAGTCCGATCTAGTCGGGCAATATATTTGCATCTTTCAGCGGCTCGGTGAGGAGAATGAGATTTTTTTTTCGTGGTTCGAAGGAAAATTTGTTTGAAAAAGAAATCGCTTACAATACAACCGCTGATTTCCAGGCCAATTCTTTCGAGAATAATCGCGGGGAGGTAGGTGAATCTGTGTCCGCATTCAGCTTTGGGTCCTTTCGCGCGAAATGCAAAGGAAGTTTCGCGCGACGGCAAAAGGAGGAGCGTGAGACAGCGTCTTCGGGACTATCCGCGATTACCTCGGGGCCGCAATTCCGCGGCGTTATAACGACGCGAGCAGCGACAACTCGCACGCGAAATTACGAGGGCTCGACAGGAAACGCGTCTCGCGCGCGCGCGCGCGCGATTCCGCCACGATGTATAATCTCGTAATCCGAGCGCGTTGATATTAAATCTGAGAGTTGTCGCGCGAGAGTTGCAATGCAAATCCCGATTGTTAATTTTCAAAATAGGACAGACGGAAATTGTCTGTGCGGCAAGGGACGTCTCTCTGCGATACCGTCTGTCTCGAGTTCGTATATCTTAAAAAAGATGGATATATATATATATCTTCGTGGCAGAGATATCTAATCGTTAGACTGTATGTTGAAACCAGCGACATTTTTATCGGACCACCAGTGGTGATCAAACAAGCGTTTTACATGTTCGAAGTTTCATGGCGTTAATAAACAATGATATATCTTCGACGATTTATCCGACGTTTTTATCGTCGGGCAAATACAATTTCGAGTGGCAGAACGGATCTATATGTACCCCCTTCGAATATCTTCCGAAATCAAAGAACGCCGTGATCATTTTACTCCGTAAACTTCCAGAGATATCACACACGAGCTGCCTGCACGAAATTGGAAAACGGGCGATTTGTACGTGAATATTCCCTTGTAGCGGCTAAACTAATAAAGGAAGAAATCCGTCGCACGGTCGGTTTTTAGGTCGGAAAAGGAGGAAGAAAGGGAGGAGAGAGAGAGAGAGAGAAGCACAAAAAAGAAAAAGGAGAGTGCCGCAGGGTGAGGGGAGGGGGGGGGGTGAAGAGGGAACGCGGGACCGCTGAATGCGGGGGTTTTCGATCTCTCGTGCCATTCTATCATTGACAATTTCGCGCAAATGGGATGGCGGTCGGGCGAGCGAGCGATTGGCGCCGGGATGCACGGTGGTCGGCGAGGCGTGCGCCGCGCGCCCACATTGGCGTTAAATAAGAGTAAGCCATCCGCGCCGCCCGTCCACGGCGACGCGGCATAATTGCCTGTGAAATCACCAGATGGATTTTGCCTCCTTGTTCTGCGCCCCGGCCCCGCCGCCCCGTCGCGCTCCCGCGGCGGGGTTTTCATCCACCGGGCGCGACAAACTTCGTAATTGTGGGACGAGATTGTCGGCCTAAACGAATTGTTTCGGCGCGGCTAAACTGTGGGCGACCATCATGCGGCGATCGGCCTGCATCTTGATGACGAGGTCCGGTAGACTGACAGACAGCTGGGATGTGATTCGCTGGATTTTAACGCAGCCGGTACACGGAGGGAACGATTTTGTCGAAAGGTCTAAAAATTTGGCTGAATACAGATCTGAAAATAATTTTTTGTTGAATAATCAAAATGATTTGTTGGAATGTTAATACTGATAAGCACTGCTATGTAAAAACGTTTTGATATTCTAGCAATCATTTTGACTTTCGCACAAAATTATTTTGATTATTTAACATTATTTTTAGATCTGGATTCAGCAAAATTATTCTTTCCGTGTACGATTTGATTTTTGCCTTATCTCGATTGAAAGCGGATGTTACATTAAATTAATATGTTGACCGCCACTGTTTAACATTAGGTGATTTTCTGCCTGACGCCCGATTTTTATATCGACATGCTATTTTAACATGCTACATAAAATTATATTTATTCTTCATCAAAACTCACGGTGAAAATTTTATTTCACCCTTCAAAAAGATCAAATCGAATTCTTCATATCAAAATTCACGGTAAAAATTCTACTTCACCTTTCAAAAAAAAGAAAAAAAAAGATTGAATTGAATTTTTCATCAAAACTCACGGTAAAAGTTTTATTAAATTTAAATTGAAACGAAAAATTTTATTTCACATTTGAAAAAATCGAATTGACAAATAACTGACGTTCATTTATTAAGTCATTTCTAAATCGTCAAGTACAAGTTAACTTTTAAGTTCGAGTCCACGTGTTAAGCATATTAATTTAAGTTACCTTTTTGTTTTTCTATACGTTTTTGCTTCTCGCGCACTTTCATTATCATTCATGTGTCTAGTATTATTTTATTTTAATGTTTCAATATTTTGTACATAATTCTTTTCGTAGTTGCGCTTTTTTTTTCTTTTTCTTTTTCCGTATTTTTATTCATTTTCTGTATTTCCGCATTATTTTACTGATGGCAAACATTTTCTTGTGTTTGCTATCTACTTATACCTTTACCATTTACCTATCTATAAATAACAATTAAAAGTCCGTTAAATAAGAAACCCTACTTAAAGTTAAGAGCCTTTCGTTATTTATTTACACGTTTACGTATTTTGGTCTGTAAGAATTATTCAATTTTGACAGACCACACTATACGAGTGTGAATTCGAACAGTTTCGAGCGACAGCCGCACTTCTCCTCTGTTCGTTCATTGTGTCCAGAGAAAATAATGTATCAATTACGTTCGTGATTACATTCTCGGATACATCGACACGTCGACCGGCGGCCCCGATCTCGTTAGTTAGCGAGCGAAACGACATTCGCAAACACGCGGAATTCCCTCCCGAGTGCCGCCGCGATAAATTGCACCGGGAGTGCTCCGGTCACTCGGAAAGTATCCGTCCCGCGTATCTCCACAATCGTCGAGTCGAATGGAAAGAAAGCAGCGCCGAGCGGGCGATAACTCGATTATCAGAGATGTTAAATAAACACGCGCCATGCTTTTCCTAGTTCGGGGGAGGGGGGAGGGGGTTGACCCGTTCCCTACGTTTAGATACCTTTGGACGTTCCACAAAGCGCATCCCGAAGCTGCTCTCTTTCCCTCTATTTCCACGACGGTTCGATAGTTTGACATTTCGCTCGATGTAATTTTATATACGTTTGGTGTAAAACTCCGCGGAGTGAGTTTTTAGTTTCTCATTATTCAATTTAATTTTACTCCACGCAATTATGGAGCATTTTTCACTGCCAGAATCTCCATTGAATACGTCCCTCGAGACGCCGCAGCCTGAAGACTCTGTGTTCTAAGGGCGTATAACGCGCCGAGCAATTGCTGCACAAACAATTTGCGACAGTTAGGGCGACCCTCGACGACCCTTGGCCGACCCTCGGCGTGACCCCGCCGAGGTGTATCCACCGAGGCGTCTCTTTGAAAACGAGAACAGGCGGAGGCGAGGCGCCCCGCGCCGTCGGCGGCGTACCCCTTCAACCCCCCTTCAAGCCCAGCGTCGTCGTTGGTGCGATATTTCCAGGGCGTCGAGGCGTGGGTAACGCAGTTTGCCGCAATTTCTTGTTTCCATTAGGTTGGCCGGCCTGCGGGGTAAATTCCAGCCTGCCTGCCGGTGGAGGGTTGCGCAACTTCGACGCTCCCCTTCCCCTCTCCTCCCGCTCGTCGACGCGGCGTGGCGCTCTAGGTGAGGTCAGGGGGAGAGAGAGAGAGAGAGAGAGAGAGAGAGAGAGAGAG